>NC_090914.1:6160300-6389300 GCF_040956055.1 Brachionichthys hirsutus | reverse complement strand
CACGTATTCTGTGCAACAGCGACTCTCCTTTTAGGCTATTTTTAGTCCAGAGGAAACATCTGTCTTTTAACCAAGTATGACATTTAGATTTTGCTTGATGACTGCTTGAGTATCTTTCATGGCTGTGCCGTGTTAATAAGCTCCCGCTACCTTGATCCCTTCTATCCTGAATCCCATGGTGTGGGTGGAGCTCATGGTTTCCCTCCACTGCATGTAGCGAGGTTTGGTGACCCCTCGCTGGGAATGCTCCTCAGGAGTCGGCCCGTCGCTCTCCACCTCCACCATTTTCCTGTACAGGTCCTCCCTCGGCCTTGGCCGTTCACGCGCCCGAACGAGCTCCTCCTCCAAGTACGTCCTGAATAAAAGCAGGAATAACTGCTTCAGATATTTACAGATTAATCTGCTCTTAGCATATAAACAGTGACGTCTGTTTACTTTCAGGGCTTGCCTCAATTTAACACCGTCGGCTATTGAAATATCAAGAGTGGCAGTTGGCATAAGCATACTTTTTTTTTGGTGAAACTGATGCACAGTGTATATTTCCAATCAAATCTATCCAAGGGATTTTTTTTTTAAAACCACTATAAATAAATAACCGCACAGGTATTAAGAAAATTAAATCAAATCTGTCATGAAAACAACTCTGGTTTGCGGGAGGAGTTTTATTATGATTTATTATTAACATGACTCTGACTAGTGACCCTCTTCATTCCAAAGAACCTGCAAAAAAAAAAAAAAAAGTTATATGATGATTAATTCTTCTCAAAATTCCATGTTTTTATTGTGTAATAGTGTACAAAAATGCCAATGCTGAGCCACACAAAGAGAACCATATGTTGTGTTAACTACTGTGGAACCCCACAGACTCTGCTGGTGGACATTGTCACTAGTTGGAGCCACACCAGACACACATGAAAACATGTAAATTTCAGTTTCAGTTTGTTTCCTCTGCTGAAGAAAGAGGAGACTCCAGCCTCAGTGTTCGACTCCGTCAGTTACATGTTTGCTTAAGCAGTTTTGCAACTCTGTGGTTGAAAGTGTTTTTGACACAGGGGAGTCTCCAGGGACACCCTGTGTGTGTGTGTGTGTGTGTGTGTGTGTGTGTGTGTCCATGCACACAACAAAATGAGGCGCCCAGCCGGCTGCGGCAGGAAGCCAAGCTGACAGCCTGCAGTTACAGCAGGTGTTCCCTTATAGAGCCAAGACACTTCAGGCAGTGTTTGCAAAGTCTCATTAATTCAATTCAACAAATACAGAAACCCAAAGTTAAATTACCTGGAAATTTCATTTCAAATTCATTATTTGCACAGCAGAAACACACCACGTATAAATGTCTCCTTTTGACGTTGCTTAAACATGTTCAAAGGAGATACATGTTCATCTAAAATAAATGCACGCATGTACAAATGGTCTTCTTTACCTCACTCCCATCTTGCAGTCCATCACATTTGGAAGATCGAAGCTTGACAGCAGGTCAGTCATACGAACGAAGGACTCTCCGTCTTTTTCTACGACGCCACGGTAACCAGGCACAAACGGGAGCAGCGCGTCGTCCCTCAGCTTCTCGAAACACTGCATCTCATTTTCTGATAGCTTTTTCAGGATGGTGCCCTCTTCTGCTGCTTTGAAATTGCCTGAATAGTTGGATTTAAGCATGAAAAGGAAAACTTGATTATCTCTGACAGAAAGCCTCTGTCGTGCGTTTTAATCCATGTCAGCGCAGCAGAAACAGTATTATCTGAACAGATCGCACCTTTATGCCCTGCGAGCTGAACCCAGCTCACTTTTTTCCTCTGGGTAGCACTGAAGGGCCACTGGACCATCGTCTTCAGCTTCCACCATGGCGGTCTGCTCTGTAAAATCAATAAAACCCAGAAAGGTGAGCATCAGAGAACAGAGTCAAATCACAAAATGTTACTGAACTTTGGTCCAGTCTGAGATGTCTAAACAGGAATCTGAACACATAAGGAATTCAGCCCAGAAAATCTGATGCCTGGATTCTGCTTTTTGTGAAACACTGAAATGTGTCTTTCATCAGTAAAATCAGCCCAACACAGGTAAAGTGCAACTATAAGACATTTGCTGCTGCACTACTGTCACATTTTAAAGAGATATTAGTGCTTATTTATGATTTGATTTTAACAATTGTTCTCCAAACAGCTGTTTTTACTCTGGCTTTGTAGGACCAACCCATAACTGTACTCAAAAAATGTATCTTCCACTTCCAGACTGAATTGCAACTTTGAATTTTGAAGTCAACCACATTTTCTCATTATTTACTGCTTATTTTCAAGAATAAAATAAGCACAATTTGTGGGTCAAATTTCCATTTTGTAAGCAGAAATCTGATGCTCTAACACCAGATAAGATTAAGAACAATCTTGCAGCCACCCTCTCGGTCTATTAGAGATCGGTGCATTTATCGGTTTCCTTTATTTGACAGACACATTAACCCAACTATTAAAACCTGAAGAAAGAAAAAGAGAAGAAGAAGAAAGATGGCTGGCAAATCCCAGAATCCTGACCATCGCTGAATTGACACTTTAACACAGTTTTTCTTTTATGGCCTAAATTTGTCTGTATGTCCTTAGAGGCTATCTTTAGCCACTAGTTGTTACATATTATGTGAGTTCTGAATAAAACAGGAAATGAAAGAAGGATTCTTATTTTTTTGTGAGCAGCTCATTGTCCTCTCTGACAGCAGAGCTCAGCCTTACATGCTTCATTTACTGCAGTGCCGTGTGTTTCCTGTAATATTTTGTTATAAGGGTGTTACGCTGCAAAAAGAAAAAAATATTTTATTGCTGTGAAACTCAAGCTTTATTGTCAAAAAGGTTCTTGCCTCTATTTTCATCAATTTACGAACTGATTGCATTTCTCGACTGATATAAAGTGGAGTTGTGCGGCGTAATGCTGAGAGGGAATGGGAGCTTATTATAGTGAACTAAGCATGACGGCCTGCAGATCTCTCGCCCATATTTACATATAGACGGAGTCTGATTTCATGTGTTCCGACGATGCCGTCCCTTTCAGCAGTGATCACAGACACCAAGTGTTTGAACAGATAACAATTTAAATATACCTGAAATAACAGGTTCACTTACTTCAAGAAGCACAGCGCACCAGAAACTGCCTTATTACTAGTTAGTCGAAGAAGTATTCAGAAAGTGAAAGTACTGGTACTTTGGCTTGTTTTTTTATTTTGTTTTTTACCTTAAATCATAATTAACATAAAAATGCATTCTTCTTACATTTCATTAAATGTAGAAAACAATTTGGATAAAGCAAATCCAGGAGGCTAATAATAATAATAAAGGTTTCATTTAAATAATGAAATTTTGGGCTCTTGGCAGAGGCATTCGCTCTACTGAGGGAGTGCCCTGAAAGTGTTCCTACCAAACGCAGAATGTTTCTTACTTTGCCATAAAGTAAGATCAATTTATTTGATTGACACAGTTAACTGGCATCACAGCATCGCCTCTGACTGACGGTTAACTAATATGGATACCAATAACTTGTTATTAAAAAGAAGTTCATGAACTGAAGTCTTTGCCCACCTAAGGGTAGAAATACTCGGTAAAGAGGGATGATTTATTTGAACGAAACAAAAAAAAACGGTGCATATTTATAAGTAATCAATTGGACTTTGGATGCTGCTCTTGTTAAATCAATGAAAGCAGTTTGGCTCTATTTATGGCTTTGATATTATTATTATGGATGACAACCAATAACACATTTGCTAATATCTGACTGGTTATGTTTGATATAGGACTGACCACAAAAGACACGGTGTGTGTGTGTGTGTGTGTGTGTGTCTGATCTTGACATCACTGGACAAAGTTAGGTTCAGAGAATACACACAGCTATCCTGGACCCTCTCTCACAAGCTTAGCAGGCAATGTGTATTCAGTCTGTTTAAAAGAAGCTGACAGCTGGAGACCTTGTATGGAACCAGAGACCTGGTAGCACCGTGAAAACACACATCCACTGTATTGTGATGACAGCGCAGATACAAAGCAGAGAGGAGCGACCAGGAGGTGACTCACTATTAAATCACCCCCTTCAACAGCATGCGCAGACGATAGAAATCTAGAGAAGTCTTTCAAATAGGAAAAGAGAAATCTATACATAGATCGTGACCTTCTGAATGGAGTGAAACGGCACTTTTTGAGTGCACATGCACGCATATTTCACGGAAAGAAAGGACCCTGTCAGCAGGGGCTGGAGCTTTTATCAGCTAAGAATGCCAAAGGCAAACACATTTCCTCCCTTTGCATTATCCTAAAAGCCAATCCTTCAACACTCCTGTGTGTGCTGAAGGAGGGAAGCACAAGACTTAAAGTTCCAAAATAGAGAAGGACTGGCTGATCTGACTTTTGACATGCAAAATATTTCTAACAGGTACGCTGTACCGTGCGTCATGTGATTCTGCAGAGCCCGTGGCAAAACGTCTGTAGAATAATTATCAGTTGACAGAGATATAGAACTAATGAAGCAACAAAGGCTTGCCCAGCCTTCAGAGGCCTCGTCGCGTCGTTTCTGTGTTGAACCTCGGCTGAAAAATGGAAAAGAGCGGCGAGACGATCTGATTATTAGCGAGGGAAATGCAGCGTACCTAACCGAAGGTCAATAAGGTGAAATGCCCCTCATCTCTGAGGAACACTGATGGCACAGAAGAGACAGAAAGCTGTTGAATGGCAGCCTGTTTGTCTGAAATAGTTTGCCGTTTACGTGCTGCTGCTGCTCTTCACTGCTCCATGTTTTGACAGCATCAAATAACACTTGCTATTTACAGGGGATTCCCATCTGAAATAAGAAATGTAATATTTTCTCCCATGCAAACTCTACTGTACGCTCAGAATGTATCTGGGCAGGTGGTTTGAATGAAAAGCAGATGGGGAATTTAGTGTTTTTTAAATGTTATAAATAGTCATAAACTGTGAGGTGAACAATAAGGAGCCACTTTAACACCGGCATGTTGTCTACTCACGTCTTCAGCCTCCACCAGATGCTCCAGAGTAACGAGCCCTTTGCTTTTGCTCTCACTGTCACTCAGCAGGTCGTCCTCGGACTCCCCCCCGGCGGAGGATCCCGTGGAGGAGACGGAGGAGTTGGATAGCTTTCTGCGCAGGGGCCCGTTCCTCGCACCTTCCCAGTCTTCCTGCAGCACCACCCTGGAGGTCCCGCAGCCGTCCGGGGTGAGGGTGACCTGCGGTACGGAGCGCGCGTCCATCACGGTCCACTGGGCGAGTTGCGCGTCTTTCTGACGGAGGTCATCGCATGCGAGGGAAGACCCCCCCGCTGCGCTCCCCCTCCTCTCCTTGAGAGCCGTAAGTCTTTCAAGGTCTGTCTCTTTGCGCTCTTTGGGTATTTGCGATCGAAAGCGCGCCGTGAGAGCGCACAACGAGCTGCGTAAAATAAAAAAGCGCGATTCACAGTCTGGTTCACTTCGCTGGAAGTAACGCACGTTTCAATACTTCCTCCGATGGTTGACGGTCGAGCTTTCACGCCGTAGAGGCCGCCATCGGCGTCTGCGCTCTGCGCACAAAGGTGTTGTTGGAAAGGGGAACCCTTCTTCTGCTGGTTGCTCGTGCGTCTCTAACTCCACGCGAACGCGCCAGCGCACTCGAGTGTGAAGGTTTTTATCTTCCGCATTGTCAGCTAAACCAACAGACTGTTTTATGTTGTTAAATTACAAGCATGCGCCGCAACGCTGCGGGGAATAAAAGCGAATTTAAATGATTTACGGTTATAAATATATTGAATTAGAACTTTCCAGAGAACAAGTTTTAATCTTGCATAAAGCAAGTCCCGAGTGCAAAATGCAAGTTCTGTTTTTTTTTTTTTTTTTTACTAAATCGTTACGGTAATAACTAGTCATCACTTCAAAAGAGTGCTCGCCCCTTAGGTTATTTATACATGATATATTTCAGCTATAGTCTCCATCTCTTCTCTTGGTATGTCCAAACCTTGTCTCCAAAACGTCTCACATTCACTGCCCCTCTTATTGCTGGTCATGCTGAGGTTCTCTTTGGGAATGATCAAATTGGATAGGATTAGAAATGAGGCGATAAGAGGGGTAGTGAAGGTCAGAATTTAGACTATGGTTTAGATTATTTAAACTAAAGACTCTGTTGGGCCTTGTGTTTATGCTCTCCTGCTCCTCCTCTGGCTTCAAATAGGCGAGATGTTTTATAATAGTGAATCACTAGTCTTACATTAGAGTACATTTATTTACCAACTGTAGAACATAAACATACATAAACCCTAAAAATACTCCTTTCAGGGAGGCAGAAACGGGGATAGTCATCACGACTCTCTCCGGATCACCCCCCCCCCCCCCCCCCTCCCTTTTTTGTACACCTTCGTTGTACACATTATGTGTCTTTTTAATGTATTGTTATTTTGCATCAATGGAGTAATACATTTTTATAGGTATTGTTAAATGTCGATGATTAATGTACTAAGGACTTTCAACGGAAACAAGGCTGCAAGGGCTTTATTGAAATGCTCCTCTTGGACAGGATGTTTCACTGTACTTGTACTGTAATACATGCTGCTGTTTGACTGTACTTGTACTGTAATACATGCTACTGTTTGACTGTACTTGTACTGTAATACATGCTACTGTTTAACTGTACTTGTACTCTAACATTCTATCTAATAAATATATTCATCATCATCATCTTCACTATGTAACTGGGACAGTGTTAAAGGTGAAAATGTTCCGATGCTCGC
Organism: Brachionichthys hirsutus; assembly: GCF_040956055.1. NCBI lineage: Eukaryota > Metazoa > Chordata > Actinopteri > Lophiiformes > Brachionichthyidae > Brachionichthys > Brachionichthys hirsutus. Next base: position 6,382,562 of record NC_090914.1, on the reverse strand, counting down.
CGCGGATCCAGAGGGTGGCGGTAGTTTGCGTAAAAGCGGTTTGAGTCCACTTTAAAAGCATCAGAAGAAGAACATCTTGACTCTCGGGCTCCTTGCGCGGACGTCCAGGGTCTAGTCTGGGTACAGTTGGCAAACACCTGCGGGTACCACCTCCTCCGTCCCGGCGTCCGCCGTCGCCATGTTCGCCGTCAGAAACGCGCTGCGTCTGACCTCGAGATTATCCTTCCCTTCGCTGGCGCGGCGAGGATGCGCCGGGGCATCGATCCCAGTGGACGACGTGGTGAACGGGCTGAGCGACGATCAGATCGAGGTGAGCAAAAAACAAACAAACGTGCGCAATGGTCACTTCGCTGCGTAGTAGATCACTTTAATCGATTCGATCTCATCAACGGATACATAGAGAGGAAGTTGGGTGTAATATTAGTTGTATGAAAAGAAGACGGGAGCAGGACAGGGGCGGGTGACAAGTTAAGGATTTGATTGGTTGAAAGTAGCTGCCCTCCTGTCTGTGTCGGTATTGACGCGTGCGTAATTGCGCACAGCTGATACGGTCTTCGCGCAGCGAATGAGGTTATAGATACACACATTTGTGCATTAATATTTATACTATAGAACCTGTTTGTGTCATTTAGAGTCTACACCTATATAACGTATGTATGACTGCTGCAAATCGAATTGCCCTCCGAGGGACAAGTCAATAAAGTGAAGCGAAGGTTATAAACTGTGTTTTTCTTCATGCTAAATATGAATCCGTTAAGCTCATTTGTGTTGTCTTTTACACAGTTGAGGCAGACAGTCCGGAAATTCTTTGCAGATAAACTCGCTCCTTACGCCGATGAGATTGACAAGAACAATGAGTTTCCAGGAATGCGGGTAAGATGTCCGTTTATAACACGTATCCTCTCGTCTCGGTCATAAAGCACACGCCCTCCGTGCTTTGTTACATCTCTAGATTAACGTCAAGCCAGGAGGAAGAGTTCTGATTCAGCAACTTTTTATAACTTGATCAATTTCTGTCCTCCAGAAATTTTGGAAAGAAATGGGGGAGATGGGACTCCTTGGTATCACTGCTCCAGGTAAGACTGCTGGAGGGGAGGGGGGGGGGTCTCTAGTTCAATATTTAGATGTAATTTCATCACAATAAGCTTTAACCGAGTTTATGTTTGGTTATACATGGCTGGTGTTCAGCCATTTCAGATTCTCTGAGTCTTTGCTTGTTTTATATTCAGGAACATTCTTTCACAGGGTGGTGAGAACCTCTCCACGTCTTGACTTCAGAAAGACTCCACCTCTGGATGCTTTTTTTTATTTTACTGCTTGTCATGTTACTGCCGTGTCGGTTGTTGACCTAATTATCCTGGGATGTCCAACTAGGCGTTCTCGTAGGACGATGATTCCCGCGGGCATATAATCGGGCACTTTTAAAGATTTTGATGTCTTGTGTTTGGACTCTTTTCAGTTTAATATGAGGTGTGACTGTTATTTCTTACAGTGTGCACATTGCAAACAACCTTTTTGGAACCCGAGTTGTAGGAAGGGCAGCAAGAGGTTCACTTGCTCATTGATTGTTTTCAGTGGCGGATGGTGGAACGGGACTCGGCTACCTCGAGCATATCCTTGTGTTGGAGGAAATGTCGCGAGTGTCGGCGGCCATCGCTCTCAGTTACGGCGCCCACTCTAACCTCTGCGTCAACCAGATGGTGCGCCATGGCAACGAGGAGCAAAAGGAGAAGTACATGCCAAAGGTTAGTACCAAAACATTGCTTTAAATCATGAGATGTGGGGGGGGGGGGGCTTTCACCATGTCACCATGGACTTTCCTGTCGGCAGTTATTGACAGGAGAGCATGTCGGCGCTCTGGCCATGAGTGAGCCCAATGCTGGTTCGGATGTTGTTTCCATGAGAATGAAAGCTGAGAAGCAAGGTAGGACACCCGAGTTTTCTGTGTCTGATGCATCCCGGTGATATTCTGTAGTGTTACTTTAAATATTGCTGTTATACAGTTGACGTAATCACATTTTTGTGCCCCCACCAAGCGGGCCTGATCACATTTAGTGAGATATGGTGCGGCTGATCTACGGAACTATGTGTTGGCTGTTGCATTGATTAAAGGTTTGGTATTAACCCTGCTAAGAGACCGACTCAGCAGGTACAACTGACACCTAGTGGCGAATTGTGATATATTTTTGTTCAATAATTTCAAAATTGTTGAGAGTTTCACGCAAATGTTCTTAAAATCTCAACTCTGCAGGGTTTATTGACCTCCATTTCTTTGTGTTTGTCTACAGGCGACTACTATGTTCTGAATGGCAACAAGTTCTGGATCACAAATGGCCCAGACGCTGATGTCCTTATTGTTTATGCAAAGACGGACCCTAAGGCCCATCAAAAAGGCATCACAGCGTTTATTATTGAAAAGGTAAATTCAGTCAAATCAGGATTTACTTATTCTTTACAGATTTGTCGCTTTTTTTTTTTTAAACGGGCTTTATTTTGTTTTGTATTTATTTGAAGGAGTATGGCACAAGATAATGTGAATGAAACAGGACATTTAAAGACGTGCCTTTTTGTGTTTTGTAGGGAATGCCAGGCTTCTCTACTGCACAGAAGCTCGACAAGCTGGGCATGAGGGGATCCAACACCTGCGAGTTGGTCTTTGAAGACTGCAAAGTCCCAGGTCTGTTTTTGTGTTGTACAATTATTTTCCACATGATTCTGTGTGAGTCAATACCTTCTTTGTATTTATTCCCAAGTTTCGTGTGAGGCTTTATCAAGAAGGATTTTAATGCATTTTGTTTAAACTTTCCTCCTTTTTTTGTTCCCCGTAGCAAAAAACATTCTTGGTCCAAAGAACGAAGGCGTTTACGTATTGATGAGCGGATTGGATCTGGAGAGATTGGTGCTCGCATCAGGACCCATCGGGTAAGTTCATGTCAGAGGCAGAATTCAGACGTGAAACATTTAATAACGTTTTCCACAGTTGTCTTCCTGAATCCAGGTGTTCATTCATTCATTGGTGAACTTTGACCCCGACGTGCATTCGTCCTGGTTTAACATGTAACTGTTCAGCAGTCTTCAGTTTGATCATTACTTTTCAGCATCATGCAAGCCGTCATAGACGTTGCCATCCCCTACCTTCATGTCAGAGAAGCGTTCGGGCAGAAGATCGGGCAATTTCAGGTTTGACCTCCGGCCTTGATTACAGCAGAATTCACATTATCTGTGTTCTGAAAAATGCAACACTTCCATTGTGAAGCTGTGGGATTTAACCCTGTTATTGTTTTTGACTATCTGTTTGTAGCTGATGCAAGGCAAGATGGCTGACATGTACACCAGGCTCAGCTCCTGCCGGCAGTATTTGTACAATGTTGCCCGGGCTTGTGACAAAGGACACTTTAATGCAATGGTAAGAGGATTCCTTCCTACTGCCACTCTCAATTCTGGGAGTGAGGGGGATGGGAAGGTGTAAATTTCGCCCAAAAAAGTTGCATTAAAGGCTTGACTTTACATGATATGTGTGTTATGGACATTTATTTGTATACAGAAATGTTTTTTCTTTTGCAAATTATTTAAGTGTAATTTCAAAATATATAATAATAATAAAATAAAATTGTAAGTATTTTGAAGTGGTTTGAATTGATCTGAAATCAGGTTAAATACAGTGAGCTCCAGGTTAGGTTTAGAAAGGTGCATTTAACAGCTTTAACTTGCCATTTTATAATTTAAAAAACATAGAATTCGCATGCTTTCCATGTATATTAGGTGTTTTGCTATTTTATCAGCTGCATCTTATTTGGCTTTATTGAGATGACTAAACGCGCCGTTGCAGTGCTGACTCATGCTGCCCTTTCAGGACTGTGCTGGAGTGATCCTATACTGTGCGGAGAACGCCACCCAGGTTGCTTTGGATGGCATTCAGTGTTTAGGTAAGAGCCAAGATGGTGGCGGTGTGACATTAAGTTTGTTTCTGGAGCAAATGAGCGAGGACACCAATACCTGACTGAGGAGAAGGCAAGCTGCAGGGCATCCCCTGTGTGTGCGCGCAATAGGCCACAATAGGGCACGGCGGGGGTTCCACCCCACTGCATGCAGGAAAATATGTTGCGTCAACCACCTGACAAGCGGCAAAAGTTCATCCGTGCAACACCCAACACCCACTCAGCCGCTGTAGACCCAGGGGAAGCACTGAGTAATAGATGGGATGTGGGTGAAATAATTGACCAAAGATCTGACATTTAAACACAAAGACGGCAGCTTAACTTCATCAGTTATTTAAACCGCTCCAACCCATCCAAAAGGTCAAACGCAGTCCATGTTCATGTGAACACCCTTTACATCAGACATTAATTATAAGTTGTGAGATGACAGACGCTCGCCTGTTGTGTAAACGCCCTTTAAATAACAGGAAAGACCTCGTTGCTGTAGGTCAGTGAGGCTTTCTGATCGCCTCGGGGTGTTTCCAACGAGGCACCTGACCACGCCTCGTTTTAGGAACACTCAACAAGTACACACTTACAGTGGACGCTGAGCGTGAAGACGAGATGTTTATATTCATTGCGTGGATTTTATTTCCTGCACCATTAGTGCGCACTAACACTGAATCATGCGCCTCCTCTCCAACAGGAGGGAACGGCTACATCAACGATTACCCCGTGGGGCGATTCCTGCGAGACGCGAAGCTGTATGAAATCGGCGCCGGCACAAGCGAAGTTCGGCGGCTCGTTATTGGACGAACCTTCAATTCCATGTTCAAATAGAAATCTTTGAAGATTGTAGGGTTGATTTGCTGTTACCCACGTCCTGGGTCTCACTGTATGAATGGTTGGACTCGATTATAACTGTCAACTTTTTAAAATGGTGTATATAACATGAAATCTCTGAGTTCACTTTCCAGGTGAAACAAAAGTTTTACCTGGGTTTTTGCAACTTAATAATTACTGATATTCCAATAAATCAATAGAATTATTGAATTGCAGATCATCAAACTTTGGAGTATAAATCCCAGAAATGGGTAGTTTCTGGGATTTTCCTCCTTTTATTCTGGAATTTAATTCACTGTCTAATGCTCCTTATCAGGTTTTTGTGTTTTACCGAACACTCCATAGAGCTCAAACTGCTTTGGCATTTGATTTGTGATGTCTTGTGGACAGAGGTCTTCAGAATATAGATGTACCATGTTGTGTTTGAAATAAATATTTTTTTTGTTGTGAAAGATTGTGATCCTTCAAATAAAATCATGTTTTCAACAAAAGGATAAATTCTAATTAATTATGAGTAGAAAATGTTCAGAAATATCAAAATCAGAGATATTAAAAACAATTGTTACCTACTCACACCTCTGGACAATTTAGTGCAACCAATTCACCTAATTTGCATGTTTTTGGTGGTGGGAGGAAGCCCGAGAGAACCCATGTTACGACTGCGCCACCTACCATGGAAATTCACAGTGAGAAATAATCTAAATATCAACAAGAGAGGAGTAAAGAACCATAAAGAAATATTACACAATGTCACAGAACGGAACTATATTGACACGGGTGGTGCAAAAGTGAATACTGTATACCTAATGTACAGATATCTTTATTCACCTATTTGTTTTTTTAATCCCCACCACTTTCTTAATCCTTTATATGCTGTATATCGTATAATTTGGCCACAGAAATGCTGCATTTTAAATGTTTTCAGCCTTCCACAATTTATTTTCAAGAAGCCTTCGAAAAAAATTATCCCCCCCCCCGTTTGGATTTGGCACCAACACTGTAGCCGGCGTGTTTTTGCATGATCCATTCTCCATCTCTCAAAGTTTTCTGAAAAGCAGTTCAAAATCTGGCCAACAGACCTAAAACGTAAGTGGAAACTGTATTTTCAGTCTCTTTTCACTCTCACTTCTTTCTCAAACATGAATCACCACACCTGTCGAATCCCTCTTCATTAAAACCCGCTACTGAAACCTCGCCATCCATTTTTTAAGATGATGGATCAGTTTATTGCCCCCCAAGCCGTCTCCTGTTCTTTCAACTCTGTCAGTCGCCATGACTCACTGTGATTGAAGTGCAGAATATTGTTTGGTTGGACTTTGATACTCGGTGTTGCTCTGCTGCGTGTCGTTCCAGGCCTTCTGGTGAAACCACTCAGCGCTGAGCTGAAAGTTGTTCATTTTATAACTGCCACTGGAAATTAAAGAATGGCATTTAAATGTTAGAAAACCGGCACGTTATTCCTTCAATAGCCGGCGTGACGTCATAATTGATCTATAAAACAGGACTTGTTAATATAAGTAAAACAAACCCCTTTACTGAAGATCAATAATTAGACACCATGATATCTAAAGTAAGTTGCCAGGAGAGAAAAATCCAGATTTTCTGTGTCTGACTGAAAATGTCAATGAATGCAAATGTGAAATGTCAGCACCTGTCAGTGTCAGATGACTCAGATCACACATGGAAAAGTACCCATAGAGATTCCCTTAAACAATAACATTTCCATATGAGCAAATATTGATCTATAGCTAGTCTCTATATACATTACCGTTCACTGATATGTGAAATATATTTGAATGACTGCGTTATCTTCATATTGTTGGCCAGGTTTGAACAAAGCGTTCATGAGGCTCAAAGCAGAATTTGAGCCTCATGAATACTCATGAATACTATTGATTATTAGCTAAATCACCCACATATTGTATAATACACCCAATTAAATACTCTTTAATTGTAGCTGGTTATATCACATTAATGTCATTATGGCATGTGTTACTCTTCTGTGCTTTTGGATCTTAGCGGTCTGGTGGACATTTGTACTTAAATATTAATTTATACATCATTACATGGCATATTTAATGTCGTAGGCATTACAAAAATAAACCGGTACACAAAGCAAATTAATTCCCCTTTAACTTTTTTTTCAATTAATGTACAAATGTATAAAGTCAACTACAAATAAAGTGTAAATAACTAACATGAACTTTATGAAGAGAATGTATGCAACTCTTTAAAAATCAAATTTAATTAACAAATGAAATCGATCCAATCAGCATGTAACATTACGTCACCAACCGTGTTTTAAGAATGAAACGACGGCGCAAAGTTACATGAAAGAGAGAGAGAGAGACGCTCCTCTCCTCTTCATCAGTTTAGGCTCCACGGGCCCTCCAGGGCGGGCCACATGTCAGAATCAGTCAATCCACGGGGCCCACGTCAGTTAGCGGCTGTCAGGGCGAACGCGAGTGTCAGACAAGCCGTGACTTCCAGACATTAACCGGGTGAACGCCATCTGTCAGCCGCGGCGCGCTGGCCGCGGACGGTGACGCCGTGCGCACTTTGCGCGTCCGTGGCCCTTTAAGAAACTCCATGTTTTCGCTCCATGATGCGTCAACACAGAAAGCGGATGATGCTGTTATGTAAAAACAGGCTCAAGTAGAGAGGCGTACTTCTCCCGGAGCTCCGTGGATTCTCGGCGCGTCTCGTGGGGGGGGGACCGGATTGTAGTTTTGAAGTGGACCCACCGGAGAGAAGCGCGGCGGAGTTTGCAGATAAAACAGGCTTCATCCGATCAAGTCGCGATGCGTCGTCCTCCACGCCGTTTTCCTCCTTCACTCGCGGGAAGCGAACACCTGACGCATCACTCCGTCGCTCTTCGGAAGTGATCTCCCCGTCTCCGCGTTATTCTCCGGTAAGACACGGCGGCGGTTATCGCCGCATCACGGGGACAAAACCGAAAGTGTCAGGCGGGACGCGATCGAGCCATGAAGACAACTCGGGGCTTGGAGCCATTACGCGCCAGCTATGGGCAGATAAGAAAGACTTGTTGGTGGCGAAAGCTGCAGTTGTAGTTTTGGGTTCTTCTCTCTGTAGTCAAGTTTTAAGGCTCTGCTGCCATGTGTCGGGGGTTGCTCTGTGGAAGGTGAAAGATGCGCAATAAGGTCAAACTGGCAGCAAAACGAACCTAAAAAACGACCTGGTGCTTCTGTGAAGCTGCTGCTGGCCCTTTTCTTGTGTGATATTAGACAATATTTCACTGAATGAGCAACAAATTGTGTTGCATTTTGTTGTTTTCATGGAAAAAGTATCAAAAGATATAGATGTATGGCAATAAACTCAATATATTTGACCTTTGGTAACTACAGCTCAGGGTGTGTGAACATTAAAACCAGTATTATAATTACATCTACATTTAGATTAATGAATTCGAATTTTTTAATCCTATTTCAGCCAGAAATAGTGGTACATTTTTAAATCCTTGTTTTAATTTTGTGCTCATTAGAATTAGAAATAAGACAATAAGAGGGATGTTTTGGAGACAAGGTCAGAGAGACCTAACTTCGATGGTTTGGACATGTCCAGAGGAGAGACAGGGACTATATTGGCAGAAAGATGCTGAGGATGGAGCTACCAGGGCTAGAGGTCGACCCAGAAGAAAATGCATGAACGTGAGGAAGTCGGAGGTGAAGAATCTGAAGTCTTCCGTTTATTTTCTGATGATTTAAAAATGATTTTAACTTGTAGCGTTCAGGTCAGGATCACAATGATGTTTTCTTAGTCTGGAGGAGGATCTGAAATTATCTTCCGCCACTGTTGGTCGGACCAAACCAGCAATTTATAGACTTAACTTCAGGCTCTGGTCCTGACGGCTCATAAACTACACAATTAATTTAAATAACCAGATTCTTTTTTTTTGTTTTTGATAAGGAAATATTGTAGGAAAAATGGGAACATAATTCAGAGTCAAAAACTTTATTCTATCCAATAAGTGAAAGTCTGATCATCTCTTGCCATGGCAACCCACTGATGCTCTGACATGACACCAGGGTAAGACACAACAAGTTGTCTGGTGAGTTCCTCGCCATAATGGAGTTTGTGTAGCCTCTTGTGGACAGAAAAAAGCTTGACAATAGCGCTTCAGTTCTGGAAGTCATGGGCTTTGTGTCTCTGCAGTTCTCCAGAGCCGCCTTTCACAGGACTGTCACAGCGGCGTGTTGAATGGGGGGGGGGGGGGGGGGGGGTTGCGTCCGCACGTGACTCGTGAAAATGGATATCAACCACGGACATAGTCTCGTTATTTCTGAAGAAATGTCCTGTTGTGGTCATAAAGAAGGGGAGGGGGACATGTCTCCTGTCATCCCAACACGGTGTCCCTCTGCTGTGTCACAGGAGACAAATACTTCCTGCTCATTTAAGGGCTCAGAAGAGAATGGAGGTTTGTAAGTGAACATATTGCTGCCATGCATGTTACAGCACATGCAGTTCATGGCTCATAAAAGGGAGTTCAGAGTAGAGAAATGGCTTCTTCAATTAATTAAGACCACAACCCAGCCAATATGAATGACTATTGTTCCTTAGGTTGTACTGGAGAAGGAAGCTGGCAGCTTGTCCACGTCACACTCTTGTTCCCCAACTCTTTGTCGTGACGGAGAAACAGTTTAGTTGAATGTGGGTGTTGTGTTTTTTTTTTTTTTTTTTTTTGTGATGTGTGAGGAAACCTGAGCATCTGGAGAAAACCCACGAGGGCTCCATTGAGAACGCTCGGAGTCCACGCAGAAACAAGGCGGAGCTGTTTCCGTGGTGCTCATCGCTATACCGAATAGCCTGGTGGGGAGATGAGAGGGGTTGGAATGGGGGGGGGGGGGGGGGGGGGGGGAAGGGGTGAGAGTTTGAGAGAGGGATGAAGGACACTACAGAGAGGAATGGGATGGGATGGCGAGATGAAGGGATGAGGGAGATCAGATCGTTGCCTTTGCCCTTCTTTAGAATGTCCTTTTTGTTTGGTAGAACGCCTTTGCGTTCTCGGACAACACGACGCCGCGTCGTCTTCGTCCAGTCCCTCTGCCGTCGTTTCCTGTTCCTGGCTCAGCTGCTGAATCCCCATCCATTTTTCATGTTTGCCCTGCGGCAAGGAGATCCATGCTTAATGCGATGACACGGTTTCATTGGAGGGGTTATAACTCATTCTCCCCATCATCTGCTTATGTCGTATTTTAGATTGTAAACTTTGAAACAAAGCTTCCTCTCGTCTTCTTCCTCAGTTTGATGCTGTTTAGGCTTTACGACCGTGCTGGTCGTTTGTTGTTGCTTTTTGTCTGTTTTGAGACGTGTTTTTACGACATACCGGAAATCGAGCGATTGAATCGTCTAACGTCTACCGAGAGGAAATTGTCTCTTTCTACTCAAAGAATCATGACGCAGCATAATGTACTTACGGCAATTTAACATGACACGACAAAACCCTCGGACCCCCCCGTATTACACGACCGCCTAATTTTCTGACAAACATGATCTCCAAATCAATGAGATGAATACTTGTGTGTTTTATGATGCCAGTGCAGTTTGCAGTGGTGTCTAAATCTTGACCAGTTTGAACGGCCCTCTGGTTTGAATCTGGAGCCATTCAGTACTCCTCTTAACGCAAATTGCCAGCCCCTCTCGCTCTCTCTCTCTTTGCCTGACTCGCCCTGGCAAAATGCCCGAGAGGCAGCTGTGAAAATTACAGGTCTGTTTCACGGAAACGCAGAAGAAGAGAAGACGGCGTTGGCGGGGAAGGAAGAAGAAAGAGCGCAGGGGCCCCACAGCCCGCTGTCAGCTGTTGGCCAGCCCACAGCTGCAAATGATATGGGGCTTTTTACCCTCACTCACTCCTCACACACATTGGGATTGTTTACACGGGTGTGTGTGTGTGTGTGTGTGTGTGTGTGTGTGTCTGTGTGGGACATTAAGCCGTGTTTGGCCGAGGCCGAACAGAACAGAAGCCCTCAGTGTGACTGACAAACGTCAGTGAAAAGCACATGGCACCAAGCGTCCCTTCAGTTTGGCTGATATTAAAAACATGAGTGAGGCCCTGGCAGGTGGGCAGGAGGGAGACCTCCTCCTCCTCCTCATCCTCCTCCTCCTCCTCCTCCCTCGCTGCTCAGCTGGCTTGGAAATCCAGCAACAGGCCTCCCCTATCAGAAAGTCATTGTTCATGTTGACGACGATCTCCCTCTCGTTCTCCGTCTCCCTTCTCCGCGCTCCATCCCATCTCCATCCATCACCCTCTTGTCTTCTGACACATTGTCCTAATGTCCCTTGTTCTCGCCTCCACCTCTCAGGAAGTCCATGTCAAACGTCTGCAGCGTGAATGCGAAAGATTACCCCCGCTGATATCTACCAAGTTTCACTTCTCTGCTGCTCGCTGAAATGCGATGTGTGATGCTCCCCTCTCCACTTTCCCCACTCCTCTCTGTGTCTCTGCTACAATCTTTTTTTAATTTACTCTTCCTTTATTTCTCTTTCTGTCTCTCTCTCTCTCTCTGCATCCTACCCCAGCTCTTTGAAGAGGAACAGTGGAAGCAGATAATTACACTTCCTGTCCTGTCTTTGCTCTGTACGCAGACGTGAAGAAACAACAGCTTTACTGCTCGTATAGCAAAACACATGCTTTCCATCTTGATGTGCTTTCTGTGCTCCCAACACGCTTTCTCGCGTTTTGATTCTTCATGTGCTCATCAGTGTCGGAATAATAACTCCCATTTTTTTATTCTTCTTCTTGGTATCGAGTTATTTACACCTGTCTTTATAACTGCTGGCTAAAATTCTTTATTTGAAAGTGAGCCCAGAACAAATACGCTGCAGATCCTCTTTTTTGTTTTAGTTTTTTTGTTCAAATTGAGACGTTCCGAGTATTTTTACGCTCTTGTTAGCTGGAGATGATCAAAGACATCTTTCAATGATGAGCACTGAAAGCTCTAAATGTTAGACCGCAGGGAAATAAGAGCTCTTTAAACTAGCAGGAATCAATATTTTTTTATAGTATAAATGGATCTAATGGCCACGTGCGATGTGAAAGGAGACGATGAACCTGTAGATAATAATCAGCTGACTCGGCTCTTCCCTGTTGACATCTTTACTGCGTTGCTTCGCTCTCAGCACTCCATCAGTGTTATTTTTGGGCACATTAGGCAGCTGTACACTTCCTTCCTCCCACCAAACAGCACACCGCTAAAGTTAGCATCCGGTTAGAGATGAACCCAGCGAGCGTTTAACCGCCGAGTAGACGGATAGTTCTCTAAAGGAGAATGAACAATCGGACCAGAGTCGCAACTGCAAACGGCGATCGACAAAGTCGCTCATTTCTATTTTACAAAGAGCTCTCCTCTCAATGACTCCTTTATTTACGCAGAACAAAACCAACGTGGCGTGACGCCACTCTGGTGGCGCAGTGGGAAGCGCTGTTGCCTCAGGATGATGCGTGTGTATTGACGTGCATGTCGGCTCTCAGCAGGATAAACTCCTTCACCTTCCCTCGGTGTTCATGCCTCATTAACTCCACACACACACACACACACACACACACACACACACGCAGTTTGTTTACAGCTATTAATTACACACTGCTAAGCTGCTATTGCTGAAGTTCTGTTTAATGCAAACTTGATGAAGATTCCTTTCATTGATCATCCCCTGACGGAGTTCGACTGAAGAGCGTTCAGCGGGCGCGTCACTGTCGTGTGTGTCTGTCGTACTGTAAGCAGGAAACGGTAGGTTAAGAAATGATCGGCGCTGATTGATCGCTTGTCATTATCATTATTAGATTCTGTATCAATTCGAGTAGAGGACAGAATGAATGAGTGGAATGCTCCTTTAGGGATCAGAGAGTTGATCTCATACTTAATGGTGTTTATGTGTGCTCGCTCCCCATGCAGTGTTTACAATCTATAATGTATATTGATTATAAGCTTCCAGCAATGATCATTTTCAACACTGATTCATCGAGTACTTGTTGTTGTTATCATTACTGTATGTCCCCATTATGAGGCGGTCCTCTTGAGAAACTGTGCTGGACCGGTGGAAGTTTGGAAACGTCCACTTGGATGATTGAGCTCTAGAACGGCTTAAAATAGAGCCACGCATTCTGGCGATAAAATGATCCTATGGTGCGTGGAAACCTACTGGAATACCGTGAAGCGGGGAGGAATCCAACGAACAACATCATTCGGTCCCTGCAGGACTTCGGCAGCAGCGTGATTTGACTGTAGGTTAGAGAGAGAGGGGGGGGGGGGGGTGTCCCGGCGCAAACGGCGGACGCGGACGCAGGCAGCGCATGAATATTATCACCAGCGTGCCACTTCGGAAGTAGGTCACCGCTCACCGGTTTGTCCAGCATGTCTCCGGCTACTGTGGGCTGTTCGTTCCGCGGATCGATCTCCAGCGCGGCAGCCCCACGGAGCAGATCTTGTTAGGGGGGGGGGGGATCTTTATCTCCGGCGGGACGCGCCATGCTATGATGAATAGAGGCTGTAATCCCCGTCACAGCTGGGGAGCTGATCGGATCCGTGGGTAGCTGCAGCCTCGTCATCACATCAACGGGCGGCTTGGAACCTCGCGTTTGACCGTGGATGTTCCACTGAGGAGCTCCCCCCCCACGCACACTTATCATCTCTACACACTTGCAGATCAACAACTACGAGCCCCAGTAGGCGAGTCTGCTTTTACGCATCCTGATGATTTTAAGCTCATCTCGCTGTCTTTGCTGCTTTAATGTAGTCTGGATCCACTCGTGGATGTCTCTCACTGCTGGTGCCGGAGGATGGTGGCCGTGGGGGTGGGTGGGGGGGTGATCGGGTGTCGTAATGTTGCTGCTGGTGAAAAAGTGGACTTGATATGTGGAGCGCAACACAGAGCAGGGCTTTTCTCTCATGGTGACATCTCCTCCTCCTCACCTCCTCCTCCTCCTCCTCCTCACAGCAAGGCGGCTCCTCCGCCCAACACTTAGACAGCTAATCAGCTACAGGAGGGGAGAGGGTGAAATCTATCATGCAAAATGAGGACTAACTGGGTTTTTGTGTCAGTTACGCGCCATTTACTTTAAATTGCATTGCGTTTTAGCATTTTTGTAAAAACAAATTCTGCCTTTTCCAACAGTAGAAATGTGTTTCCGTTTTTATTTTAATGTGATTGCCTACCTGGGTTTGACAAGGCAATTAAAAGGGAAATGTATTTGTTGCACAAATGGATCCATTTTTGCAGTTTTTTTTAGGTGAGCGAGTGTTGCTGAGTGTGCAAAGTGGTTCAGAAATGCATGTGAAAGGAATAAAACTTAAGACCACGATAATAATCTGTAGAAAATAAGCATTTTCATTCACGACGTCATGGCGGTCTGTCTTGAAAAAAATAATTCTTTTTATTGAACTTCTGTCTCTTTGTTGTTCCCGTTTGTTTTATTCAAATGAAGCAGCTTAATCTGATATCTCCAGTCTGAAACTAAATGTGAGGCTCCGTCTGTCCTTTTGTTATCTGGAAATTACATTTCCCTCTCGTGGATTGCATTTCACGGGTCACAGACTCATTTGGCTGTAAGGGCAAGCTGGGCTGTGGCTTGGTTTGAAACTGTCCGGCCAGACAGGTGTGTCCACTCCAGAGTTAAAGTGGGTTCATGTTTGTGATTTAATGAAACAACGGGTGTGTCCTGTCATTTTAGCATAATCTGCAAGTGTCGTTAGAGGCACGTTGAGTTCATATTTTGTCTTTGAAACAATAGAATAGCATATTTGTTGCATGTAAAGTGATGAGTTTAATCCATGTAAATTCCCGTGTGCAGAAATCTCTTTATGTGCAAGACCTTCGCTGGCTTTGCTCTTGGAGGTGAAGATTTGATGTCAGCTTGATGCGATAGAAACTGGGGGGGCTGTTTAGTGATGAGTGTTTTTACCAGTGGGTTTGGTGAAATGAGGATCAGTCGTAGAGGTAGTTCTTATACGTTCATCACTCTCAGTGATTCGCTATTGATCTGGATCTCCTTCTGGCCTTGTGGAAGCGTAAGTCTTTTGAGGTTAACCTCTCGTTGCAGTCTCTTCCTCTTTAATTCAAGTGCTATGCTCTTCAGAAAGCGACGGCGCCTTTCGAGTTCAGCTTCCGTCTTTAGCTGCACCTGCAATGAAATCGGATCAAATGACTTCCAAAAGTGTCTCCCCTATCGAATAGGGAATGCATCAGCTGGAATCCTCGTTTGTTTCTGCTCCATGCTTCAGTGGCTCGACTCTGAATGTTTGTATATTTAGCCTTCTGTTGGATTGTGTGAGCAATTAATGTGGGTTCATAGACCTGAGAATGTTCCTTAGTGATAAAAGCGTTATAGAATACTAGTTTATTCATCACCTGCATCCTATCCTAAATCAGCACGATCAGTGATTACAGCGTGTTAAATGAGTGTTTTAGGATTTAAGTGTTAAAGGAAGCAGAGGTGGGCGCATAAAGCCTGAGGTTTAAGCGTAACATGGTTCCCCTCCGCCCCGTGTGTTCTGTGTGGTTTGCATCGAGAGGCTGTCTAAGTGGTGATTTTCTCAGGGGACCTGAAAATTGACCGCAAACAAAGTGAAACTGGTCGCTAAATAATGCATGAACAGATTCTGTCTGTTACATGAAGTCGCTCTGATGTGGAAGGCTTTGCTAAATGTCGTCTCTGTGTTTGGACCTAGGTGATGATTCACGATGACGCTCGCTGAAGGGTCTATTTGAGCTGAGACCCACCATCGTTAGGACCCTGTGGATGAAGAGGAGGTGGCGGATCTGCCTGTGGATGCTGGGAACATGGTAAAAGCTCAGCGGAGCCAGCCTGTGAAATGCCAGAAGCTGTGCAAGGAAAAGGGAAGCAAGGAGAGAGGAGGCAGTGTGGAAAAGGGGAGACGGAGGACGAATGAGCTTAGAGGAAAGAAAAAGAAGGATAAGAAGCCGAGACATCGCCGTAGGAAGAAGACACTGGGGGCGGATGATGGAGAGGCACTGGACTGTTGCGTCCTGCTCACCCGTCTGGAAGCCAAAGGAGTCGCTGGTAAGGAAAAGTCTGTACCAAAAGCTGGGAGTCAAAAGAGCACGAAAGTCAAAAAAGCACCGTGCTCCAGCTCCAGTCAGAGGCGGACCAAATATGGACTTAAAAAAGCTTCCACAGCCAATCAGCGAGCTCTGGTACCAAAAATGCACCAATCTGACGCCTTGCTCCTGTTGCCCACTCCTGAGTTTGAGCCCCGGCGGCGGAGAATGGCGTCTCTGAACGCCGAGGCTGTCAACAGCTTGCTGCTCTACAGAGAGGATTCGCTCGCATCAAATCTCACAAAGAAGAGGCAGCCTACTCGCGAGGATCCTGTGAATGAGGGTCTCGCTAAAACTGAACATAAAGCTTATAAAACCAGCAAGGCTCCTCCGGGAGGGAAAGTGGACCGAAAGAGGGTTCAAACCCAGAGGCGGCCGGCGGCAGAGGCCCAGGACATCGACTGGTTGGCATTGTTTGCGCCAACGCCACGACGTCAGGCAGGCCTCACTGCCGCAACGCTGCTGAAACTCAACAGTTCTGCGTATGGATTTAAACGACAAAGGAAGGCAGAGTCCAAGCCGTTGAGTGAGTCTGACGCAGCGGCGTCGACGGGCGAGGTCAGCAGCAAGCCGCTGTGTGGAGACGCAACTCTGACCAAAAGGACAACACATACCAAACATGAGGGTCGACTAAAGCACAGGAAACAGGGTACAGAGGATCCGCTTCATTCCCAACGGGGTTCTGTCACTCAGGGGTGCTGCAGCTCGCGTAAAAAAAGCGAGGCTCTGGATCCAGAGTGGAAGAGCGCCACGAGAGGAGAGGAGTGCCTCAAGCGCGCGCTCCACTGTTCCTCTTCGCCGGGATACTCCTTGAAAGCGGTGAAAGAGGAGCAGGTGGAGGCCGACGTGTCTTCATGCTACTGCTGCTCTCAGGAGACGTGTGTCAAGTACTGTCACAGGCTGGCCCTCATCCTGGAGGACAAGACCTCCAAGGAATCAGAGGAGGGCTCGCTGCCTGAGGTGTTCCACCACCACCACCACCACCACCACCATCATCATCACCACCACCTGCAGCCCCCCCACGCCATTGGACACCCAGCGACCATAACAATCAGCCCGCACTCGTACACGTGTTTCCCTGGCTACTACGTACACTTCAGCCACCCGGATGACCCCGCTTCTGCCATACCGCCCCTCACTTTGTGCTCAAGAAGCAGCAAGAGGCCCAAGCTGCTTCCCAGCACTGGCCCGCAGCCCTCAGAGATTACCCATCCGGTGTACTGCTGCACCTCGGTGGGGACTTGCTACGGCGAGCCCCGCCGGACCAACGGGTACTCTTCGTACACCAGTGTGATTCCGGCCGTCGCCAGAGGAAGGTGCTCCCGCAGCGAATGCGGCCACTGCATCAAACGAGGTCAGTACGCGGCGACGGGATGTTTCTAGTCCACCTCCAGCAGCGTGTCAGAGTTGTTTGTGATGAATTTAAGATGAGTTACGGCGCAGGATTCTGTGTCTGGAGCACTTGTATAACAACACTGACGACGGCCTCCACAGATGTCCTTTACACGAGGACGGGGACAGCGTGCATTATGTTTGATTGTTGAATGCTGAAAGGATGTTTTCTGCTGCTGCTGCTGCAAAGGGAGATGAATGAGGATAAACTTAAGAGCAAAGGTTTACTCCTGATTTTGGAAATATCACAACACAGGGTCCGTGTGTTTTCCAGCTCTTGTAGAATAAAATGCAGATATTTCAGTAGAATAATAAACTAAAAGACCGTGCACACATTTTTGGATATATGGGGAGCATTAGAATTCATTTTGAGATCCCATTTTGAGTAAAAGGTCACTCCACAGTAAAGTGGGGCAGTTTTGATGACATAATCCCCTTCAATCAATCAAGCCATATCTAAAACCAAACTTATTTCTAGCAGACAGTTGGATCTGGATCTTTATTATTTAAATTACACACACACACACACACACATAGACATCCAATCCCTAAATATGCCTGGCTAATTTCTTTATGATCTATGCACTATTCACAAGTGGAAGAAAAAAAATCTTTATCCGGATATGAAGTGAAATGGAATGAAGTCTCTTCTGGCCCCATCCCCGGCCAAGTTTCATGGAAATCTATCCCATAATGCTGATAAACCAGCCAACAGACAGACACTGAAGGCATGACCTCCATGGTGGAGGTAATTAAAGACTGAGTCACACTCCCCACGACAAGAATAATGAACCCCACATGTAAAATCATTAACCCCTTTAATACTTAATAGGGAATCCTACTGTCGTGCTTAAACATTCATGAGCACATAATAGATGTGGCTCTTTCCTAAGCCTCTAATCCGGCTGACAAGGTAGTACAGTGTGCTGAGAGTAGCTCTTTACTGTCCCTTGAATGGAAAATTACAAGAAAATGTTAGACAAGTGGGGAAACTTAATGTTTATGTTTGAATCTGAGCTGCTGCACAGTGAATAAAGGTCCGACTGTACGAGCTAATGCTGTGTCAGCAGTTAGGGACTGCGCTTCGGTCAGAGGCGTCGGCCTTAGAAAAGACAATACGGTATATGAACATGAGTGTGTGTGTGGTGAGAACCAGCTGGATGGTGCCAAAGAGCAAAGCCTGTAACAAATGATCACACACACACGTGCAGGTGTGATCACCTGTGCTTGTTTGATTTTGTGAATCATATCTTGAAAAGGTTAGTCTGGTATCAGAGGGGGAATAGAGATATGGCTGAAATCGCACAATGGGGTTCGGGTATCTGTGAATGCTATGTCTACATGAAACGTAGATTGGCTGTTCTGGAAAATTATTTTGCCGCTGAATGACTCAGAAACGACGGATGACGAATGAACACATGATTCCGAATGCAAGGGGCAGGTTTCCACAGTCAACGAATGCGGAGGCGTTACTTCATTTTGTCTGATTGAAGTAAAGCGACGTCACCGCGGTTGCTATGCTACGACAGTACTGCGTCTGATAACCTCTTTATGGCGATACAAAAAGTATCATAGTGAGATTTGCTCCCGGATTGGTTTTGAAATAACCTGGAAAGCATTTGCCGGGTGTTTGCTGGAGGCGGGAGCGTCTCAGTCATGAGGAGGAAGTCCAACCAGCATTTCACCTTGTGTATGTGTGGCCGACAGAAGTCCCCCCCACCCCCCACCCCCCCTCCTGGTAGTGACATCACATACTAATCCTTGCACTGGCGCATATAATGTCTCTACTGCAGGGGAATACGGCAAACACGCGTCCAAGGTTGACTTTACCGCATGGAAAAATGTCAGCGGGTGAAGAAGAGGAGGAATTGATCCTGGGAGAGGCAGGATTGTGTCTTTGTTTGCAGCTGAAGTGTGAGGAGAGTTAAATTCCCAAGGCTAAAGAGGGCATAAGCAGAAAGTCATGCATGTTCTACTAGTGAGTCTGTGGAGGAATTAGTTTTACCAAAGTGGCAACAGGTAGTTGAAGCACTCGCTGATAAACACTGGCTTGAAATGAACCTCAGATTTACACGCATCGTTTCTCTCGACTGAGCTTGACGGCATTTCCGAACGCTGACGTGCTATTGCTGCCCACCCGACGCTACACAGTCAGTCCACTGGCTTTACGACTCTTACATTGGTGCTGCTGTTGTGCTGCATTTCAGAGTTCTCAATCAGGCGCGTTAAACATTGATCAAGTATTTATTTGACTAAAATTGCAATTTTTTTCAATTCGATTTCGCGTCGATAAAAGTGCTGCTATATATAATTAGCATTAGTTTTCTGTCTTTCTGCTTGCACGCCTATTTCTGTGCATGTGTGTGTGAGTGAGCGTGTGAAGGCTGACTGACCTTCATTTCCGTTTTCTGACACAGAACTTGTGACAGCGATGCCGTTCGTGTCTCTGCTACGGAACCTTGTCGAAGGTGTTTGATCACAGTCGTTGCCCCTGTAGGGACGGGTCGCATGCTCTGTCACTCTGCTTCATGATCTCTTCTGTTCTTTCCTCAGACGACTATCCATCAGCCGTCACCGCCCACCACAGTCCCTCCTCCACCCCCATCTGTCCCAGCCCCAGAGTCCTCACTGGCTGCCCTGTTCCCACCGTGCCTCCAGCCGGCCAATCAGTGCCCCACGTCCAGACTCCTCTGTCCGACCCCAGCCAACCACAGCCTTTGCTGCAGGTGGCGAAAGAGTGTCCACGGAGTGCCAAGTCACCCAGCGGGTCAAGGTCTGGCGCCCGCGGCGCGGGCATCATCAGCTCCGCTGTCTGCCCTCTCAGCAGGGAAAAGACACAGAAGCTCAGCTCCACCGGTGCCAGAGAGCGAGCGGTTGCCAGGCAGCCGAGGAACGGCCGCCAAAAAGCCACCAATGGCTGGAAGCCAGTTGGCCTTCCATTCCAAAAGGAGGTCTTCTCAGTGGTACGTAGAGAAAGTCACGCCGGTGCTTTGTGACGCAACCGCCCTGGTGCTGTAATTATTTGGGGTGATTTGTCACACACGCTGACATCTCTGTCGCATTAGTGCTTGTTTACTTGTTTCATCCGAGACAGAGAAGCCATTCGATCCCACCCTGAAGCCTTTTTTACGCCACAACCCTCTCACACCTTATCAGTTTGCCGCTGCTCAGGGAATCGCAATCTTCCGCTGCTTGTGTGTCCCCAGGGAGAGGACGCGATGGTTTTGAGGACATGTTTTGAGGGAGTCCAGAGGAACGGGGATCTGATTCGGGTCAGAGATACTGTTCTGCTGAAATCTGGACCCAGGAAGAAGGCTCTGCCTTATGTGGCCAAGGTCTCGGCCCTGTGGGAAGAGCCAGAATCAGGTAGGACACATGCTGCACAGAGTGTTTACTTCCAGCAGTGGTGAAGATGAAGACGTGTCCCAATAACCACAAACAACAATTTTTCTTCTTCTTCTTCAGGAGAGCTCATGATGAGTTTGTTTTGGTACTACCGTCCAGAACACACACAGGGTGGACGCAACCCCAGTGTGCATTGTGAGGTGAGGGACACATTTGCTTGCATTTTTAGTGTTGCTTTTTGTTGTGTCTTTGTTTTTTGTTTTTATTGATTATATTCAAATAATCATTAAAATTTTATTTTTAAACAATTACAGGTTGTCATTTTCCATATGGCACAAATTAAAGGTGCATTTTTGAATCACTTGAGTTTTTACATAAATAAGGATTTTCTATAAAAAATGAACAATTGAGGGAATTCACAGAAATGACGATTCCACATAAGACTTCTGAGATTCTGACAGATGTTTCTCGCAGAGAGGGAGCGATTGAATGGGAACACACACACACACACACACACACACACACACGCACAAACAGGAGCAGCAGCTTCCATTGTGCTTGCCTCCTGTTGTCGGTAATCTCCCAGGGGAACAGGTTCCGCATTATTAAATCTCAAGCAACAATAAGACACATTAAGACTCGTTGCACAGCTGCAGCAACAATCAGGACATCGCGGCCTCACCGTGAGAACATAACAGAGGGGGGAGGGCATCACCTTTTCAGTCTGTTTGTACATCTGGAGGAAAAGGTGAGGCAGACATTTGTTTGTGTGGACAGCAGGCAGAGCTCAAAGGGATCCACCTCGTAGGCGTTGGGTTTTCGGAGTTAACACTTTAAGCGTGTTTCTTTTCGACAGAATGAGATCTTCGCATCTCGTCATCAGGATGTAAACAGCGTGGCCTGTATTGAAGACAGGTGTTACGTCCTAACGTTGGCACAGTATTGCCGGTGAGTACCATGACATTTCTTTTAAGTCTTGCTCAAAACAACAACATTTAACATAAAAGCGGGTTCTGTCAGTTCTCAGACAGTTTGCAGGGGATTGAGTTTGAAGCCCTTTTTTGAAGCATCTTTTTTTTCCTTCCAGATTTTGTGCCTTGGTTAAATACCGAAGGGATGGCGCTCGTGGCGGCGCCGCCTCCCTCGTGGTGCCACACATCGTTGGCAATGCCATGCCCTCTCACCACTGTGTGCCCGATGACGTCGACCCCGAGCTGGTGTTTTTCTGTCGACACGTCTACGACTTCCGCTACGGACGCCTCCTCAAGAATCTGCAGTAGCACCCGCCGGGGCGCACGGAGCTCCGGGACGCTCTGGTTACCTACCTGCTGCTGCCTTTGTGACGTTTAGGATGAAGGTTTAATTTGTGATCTTATTTTATTTTTCAAATCTGCTATTCATGCTATTCATGCTTTACATGTGAACACACTTACTTAGTCTGACACGCTGTGTAGGAGTTAATACGGTAGTGTAAAGTGGTCTTTATGGCTGTCTGCTGTCATGGAAGAACCTGCTGTAGAAAACGCTATCGTAGCTCTTAGAAGTGACATTTGATAGATGCGGATAGATAATGTGGATTATGGCCTGCCTGACAGATACCAGACACTTCATTTGTCTCTGTGATTCGCTGCAGCTGAAGGAAATTTGAAGCGTGGCGTGCTGCATCGGTCCTTGACAGATTGGGTCTGAAGATTTGGTCACATCTGTCATGAAATTCATCTGTATTTTACATTTAACTTCACGTCCGTCCGAATGTAGAGACACGCCGAGGCTCTGCAAAAAAAATGAATCTGGTGTGAAATGCCGTGTTCCAGATGTTTAATGACATGTGCTTTTCGGGTTCTCTCGCTGTGACTCAGGTGAGAACTCATTACCACTCTTAAGCCTGCCCACTGAGGAGTGTGGCAATGATCAGTTAACCTAGCTTAGCATAAATAGAGGAATGAACGCTATAGCTTTCTTCTTTGGCCTTGGACAGAATTGGGTTAACGTTTCCCAATCTTCCAGCTTGCTTCCTTCTGCATGCCATGAGAGTGATATTCACATTCCCATCTAACTCCAGCACGGACGAATATCGGCATATTTCCGTTGTATTAGTCAGTTTCCATTTTCATGCATTTATTATCGACCATGTCGTAAACTCTGGACACAGACGTGAGGGAAAGTTGTTGATCAGATGTTTTGAATAAATCCATTTTTAATTTATCACCGCTAAGGAAATACATGCACAACAACAAGCAAACGATCCCAGAGAGAATCAGAGGTTTAACCCTAAGCCCTGAAATTCAGCTCAGCGGCGTTCTTCTCAAGTCAGAACTGGTCTGCACCGCACAAAAAGTTCAGTTATTGTTTTTCAAAGATATCCAGTGGGATACGCATTTTAGTTACGCCACTGCTTAGGAGTATTTTGTTTTCTGACAGCTGTTTGACCGAGGTGCGATTCGACACCTGGCGTCAACTAACTGTATATTTGCATTTATATATCTGGATGAGTGTCTGTCCAAAGCAGATGGCATGAAGGCACCTATATTCTCATTTGCCCACTGCTGAAATGGTGAACGGTGTATTCAGCGTAGCATTTAGAGCTGTGATTCATTCCTCTGTTTAAGAGAAGATGTATATTTATTTATGTACTGAGAAAATCTAATTTATTTTCAAGAGATAATTTTAAATAATGGAGTTTTAGATGAGCGGCTTTCATTCCTGATCAGAGGGAAGGTGGAAAATGTCTCTCCTTCCTCTACGGTAGTGTTTCTGTGACTGATCGCTTGGCCAATACGAACCTGTTAAATGTTGTGTAGAGATTCCCCCCCCCCCCCCCCCCAAGGCAGATTTATGGATGTGTTTGTGAGTATTTGGAAGGACTCCTGCAAACAGGTGTGTAACCTGCTGGACCAAAACATACATCGGCCTCTCCCAGCATTCTTTCACTCAGATCAAAAGACTTTGCCTCCTCCTCAATTTTTATACATGTTGAATTTTACAGTATTTGACCCTTTCCTTGCCATTAGCCTGAGCTCGTTTCCCTGCTGCCTTAGAGAACATTCCCAGTGTTTCATTTAGAAGCGCGTGTCGGTATCAGCCTGAGGTTACAAAGCTTTTTAGTGTGATTTCCTGGAGATGCGTTCATGGGATCTGGAAAGTTAAAGCGATCTATTCTTACCTTCAAATTTATTTTCAAACTATGGGTTTCTTTGTTATGTTCTTCTCATGACCTGAAAAAGAAAGTCAATACAATACTTGCATATATTTCCACTGAATACTGAGCTGCAGGTGCCACTCACTTAGCATGCATACTGCAGGTGTAAATCACCTGTATTCACCCAGCAGCACTGACCAAGCGCTCTAAATAACATCCGGAAAAAGGAAACAAAAAAAAACGTTATATCTGATTCTCCTTATTTCCATTCTTTACTCAAAGATACAACAAGCTAACCATGTGCTGTCTGTAGATGTGAGTGTGGTATTGATTATCTCGGGTAACTCTTGACAAGAAAGTGAAAAGTACGTGTCCCGAAATATTGAACAACTGCTTAAAGATTTGTAGTTTTGCACTTTCTAAAAAACAGTCAGCAGGAACGCAAGTGATCATGATGAATTTCAGTCATTTCAAGTTTACATGATGGGTGGGTGTGTGTGTGTGGGGGGGGGGGGGGGCTGCAAAGTTCCATCAGAAGTCTTTTAAATCTGTTCATCATAATTCTCCTCCTCCTCTCAATTTTCCAAACCGCCACTCCCACACTCTCCACTCTCTCATGGCTTCAGGGACATTAAGAGCAAAGAACTGCATTTGTGAGCTTAAATCAGTGTGTGGTTAAATGTGGAAATACTAAATATCAGGAAAAGGATGAACAATGAAGATATTGATTATGCTGCAGGATGTTGTAAGCCCGATGGCACAAGAGAAAGACGCGCCAATGTGATAAACAACAGAGTGGTTTTGATTAACTTTTGTGTGTCAGTAGAATTTGTCATACTTCATTAATTGATTTATATTTTTATGCTGATTGATTTAATGTTGAACAGTATCATTTAGAATCACAGAAAACTTTCTCCACTCAAAGGTTTTTATTGAATATTGATAGATGGTGGATGTTCAGCAGGAAATCCTACACAATGCAACACACAGAGCAGCATTGTGTAAACGTACATCTTGTTTGATCTGCAATTTAAAATCTGCTGGGCACAGACAATTTTTTCTTTAAATTAAGATGTGTGATACTTGTGTCTTAACTGGTCCTCTGTGCCTGTTTCCATTTATCCTTTTATATTCCAAGTGTTGTTTTTTTACCCACCTTCTAATTGCCATAATTTTTGGTCTGATTATGAATCATCACAAAAAAAGTGTTTGCACCAAAACGAGAGCGAGGAGAAAGTATTGAAACTTGAATTTAAATTCATCTCCAGGTTAAAAAAGTGAAACCCTAAACTTTATGGTCTTATTCTTTGCATGACATTTTGAAAATATCTTGGAAATATTAATCACAGCACAAATTATTTGTACGGTTGCAAACGGACCTCTGTAATATAAGAAAATATTTAATTGTAATAAATAATATATGAGTTTATTTGTGTCAATGAGAATTTATTCCTGGTTTAGGAAACAAAGGTTGAGAGCTGCAGTGAATGTTGTTGCCCACACGGTGGCGCCCTCTGCCTTGCATCAGTGGACAGATTTAATATTGATTTGTCTGTCATCGATAACATGAAAGAAACTAACAAGCTACTGAAATATCCTTTGAATATCCGCGTGCTGCTGTCTGCAATGAGAGCCACCATCCATCCGACATACAAACGTAATGGATGGAACCCAACCAGGAGGAAAAAAATCAAATGCATAATCGAAAGTTTATTATGACTATACTTAAATAATTCCCTGAAAGATGTAGGACAGGCAACTATGAAATGAGTTACTTTAGCATTAGGTATGTGTTCATGTGGCTATTAATGGCACTTTATGCATCATTGATGCGTAAATCTTCGCTCTAATCTAAAGGGTCTCGCTGCTCTCTAGTACACTTTAATGCACAAGTAGAGACCTTCACAGTTCTGTAGTTGTGAGGGCCTCATGGATATATTACATTATGTAGTCTCCATTTTACAACAGCATATCAATATATCCAACCTTAACCTTAAAAATGCAAATATGGCTCACTAAGCATACATCTTAAGTAGGTCTTCAAGAAGGCAAAGGTAGATGAAAACGTGCACATAATCCAGTATCTGTTTAATTGTATTTTAGGTGTGCCTCAGCCATCTTTTCATAACCGCACCCTCGTTTACATTAAGGAGCAGACATGGGCAAATGTAAAATCAACATGGTAGACATAACGACATCAAGCAATGTTCCAATATATTCAGTACATTTATGCTCAAAATGTCAGAATTAAAAATTGCAGCGCTTACATTTTATTTTACATTATACTGCACGTGGCCAAAAAGCTAAAGTCACTACACAGACTAGAAGTAGAATCTCCTGCTACAGGACAAAGGCAGTAATGTTCCTAACCTGGAATGAATTAAGTAAAGACAAAATATATGACTGAAAACGTAATACTCAGTGTGGAAACGGATGATAATGACTTTTGATAATAGCTACTTTGATCTCCGTCAAAGGTTTTTGGCATAATATAGAACATCAAAATAGGTGTAAAGGTAACCAAATCAATTTTCCATCAATATAATTATTAGACACACTCAGTATCATCCTTCTTCTCCTCCTCCGTGTTTTGTCTCTCTGCCTCTGTGTCCTCGTCAGTCCGTGTTTGGTTTGGTTCAGCCGCTTCATTATTCTGGGGAGGCCTCAGAAGATACTCCAGCTCTTCCGCACTGATGGCCACCTTCTCAGGGATCAACCACCTCTTGAAGTGTTCAAGAGCACTGATACACACAAAGTTATAAAGATGAGGACGAGTCCATTACGAGCTCTTTAGCATATCTAAGCTCAAAGCATATAAAGACAGTCTGTTATCGTCAAGTTTAAGCAGAATGCAGATCCTTTTCTGTGGTATGGCATTGTAGAAAATACACGCTCCCTAAAACACCTGAAGTTACATCTTGTAGGATACAGTATGCGAGTGTGTAACAATAGAATCCATCCCACCTCTCATCCATGTCGCCGTCTTGGAAGAGCTCCGAGGCCTGAGCATCGTGAAGAAATCTCTCCCAGCATTCTTTCTTAGCTTGAGACAAAGAGC
This sequence comes from Brachionichthys hirsutus, assembly GCF_040956055.1. Taxonomy (NCBI): domain Eukaryota; kingdom Metazoa; phylum Chordata; class Actinopteri; order Lophiiformes; family Brachionichthyidae; genus Brachionichthys; species Brachionichthys hirsutus. Next base: position 6,355,792 of record NC_090914.1, on the reverse strand, counting down.
GCAACATGTCCCTGGAGGTCACATCACTGGACTGACCCTTCAGTTTCTTCAGGCGGTTCTCTACAGCAAAATGTAGAACAAAAATAAATAAATAAATACTATACTTTTCATCTTAAATCACAGCCTTCAATTTTCAATGGAAATATCAGTAACTTCTAACTACGACAAAGGCTCGTACAGACGAGTGCAATCAATAAAATAAAAAATAAATTATCTCTGTATTCCATGCTTTATTGCCCAAATTTCTCTGGTTATATTTCTGCCATCGTAAAACTTGTATGTGTGTTTCCATCAATTTCTTAATTCATCTATGGTTAGAGGTTTATTTTCAGTATTGATAAATAGAAAACTACTTTTCGTGATTGAGAAGGATGTATTAAGCACCTGTGATCAGGTGGATGGAAGACAAGCCGAGCTAAATGCTAAATCGGTCAGGATGGAGGGCTGGCTGTACCTAAACTGGCTATGTAGATCTCAGAATCCTCCATGGGTTCCCATCTGGCGCCGGAAGCTCGACGCCTTGTCCCGTTTGACTGCCCGTTGACGTGCCCTCCGACTTCTGCTGCTGGCTGGAACGAGTCCGTGAATTCGGTGTTATTCGCTGGAACCGGTTCATCTTTCGCCCCCGGCAGGCTGCAGCAGATCTCGGACCACAGCTCCCCGCTGGACCGGGCCTCCTGACCCTCGAAGTCGTCAATCATTACGGCGGACTGGCCAGCTGTGTTGAACAGATATTAATTAATATCGGGTTTCTAAACCAATTGGCGTCGAGTATGACTTGTTTCTTTTTGGTGATATTCAATACAGAGAAGCATTTAGATAGAGAGAAAGGAACGAAGCAGAACATTCTAATTAAGTTGAGCAAGTTTCAATTTCATTAACATACTTAGAACTTCTGGCTAACCTCACTGATTTTCCTTTGATAAACATTTCAAATAATCTTCTAACCGTTTCTCTTCACATAAATTATTATTTTTTAATCCTCTTACCTGTATGAAAATAACAATAAGAGATGTGTTCATCTGTGATGTGATGGAAAGACAGCTATGCTTGCTAGCCGCGTCCCTGGCATGAAATAGCAACACTCCGCTTCCTTATTTAGAGTAATATGATTGGACGTTATAAGCGCCGATCAAACTTTATCGCGATGTGATTGGCTATTTTCTCGCCTTCGTTTTTTAGAAGGACGCCTCGTATTGGCCAGGCGTTATGATTAGAGAAGGGCGGGGCCGGAAGTATACCTCAGCTGGAAGGAGGAACCGTGGCAAGGAAGGTAAACAAACCAAGTTGACCTGACTATTCTCAGCCTTCGTTTTTAATCCACGGTAACCATTGCATGTGACGAGCATGTCGTGGCAACTGCCCCCATCATCTGTGTGTAATATACGATTTACATGTAATTATTAGAAACTGTGACGCTAAAATCGGGCTACCTGGCTAACAGTTCTGTGTTTTGGTGTGCAGGGGGGAGATCCAGCGTAGGAGATGCTTGCAGCGTTTCGCCTGGCAGTAGTGGCCGTCCCTATGGGTGTGCTGCTGTCCAGGACCATGGCGTGGATGTCAAGCGGCAAAACACAAGCAGAGCTCGTCAGCAGGCTAAGGGGTACTGAAATAGTGTCAGTGATTTTAGCTTCGACCTTTTTGAATGGCTTTGATTCAAGCCCTTATGGCTTCCACAGTAAATATATTTTGGTGCTTTTGCATGGCAGATATAGAGTATTCTGCATTAAAGATTACAGTCAGAAAAATACAGAAAAACTTTAAAGAATTTAATTAAAAGTTCTGTAATGTTCTTATTAGGGAATATTTAAATGTTTTCTGACCAGTAAATCCTTCAAAAGATACTTTATTTTAGAAACTATACAGTTCAGTACGAGGCTATTGCCTTCTCATTTCTCCGCCAGATCATGGAGTTATCCGCAGTGACCGAGTGTTTGATGCCATGCTGGCAACAGACAGAGGCCTGTACTCTAAAGACTATCCCTACGCAGACTCTCCTCAGTCCATAGGTATTCATCCCACTCACTAATTTGAGTCAGGAACACACACTCCCCTATTTGACTTGACATTTCCTTGTCTCAGGCTACAGGGCGACCATCAGTGCACCACACATGGTTAGTAACAAACACTGACTTGTCTTTGAGATGTGAGCAACTATCCTGTGTTAAACAATAACTCACTACGTATATTCTTTTTGCCCTTGGCAGCATGCACATGCTTTGGAGCTGTTAAATGACAAACTCACTGAAGGAGCATCAGCACTTGATGTTGGATCAGGAAGTGGATATCTCACTGCCTGCTTTGCAAGGATGGTAAGTTCCATCCAAACTTTGCATGTTTCGGTCGTGCAAATATTTGCTTGACTTGACCCAGTTTGGTTAAAATGCCCTATATCTGAGCACAATGGCTGCATTTTTCTGTTTGCAGACAGGACCCAGTGGCAGAATGGTTGGCATTGAACACATCAGTGCACTAGTTCAGATGGCAATAAAAAATGTACAAGCTGATGATCCAGAACTGTTAACCTCTGGGCGCATCAAGCTTGTAGGTGAGTCTGGTGATGTGAAAGTCAAGCCTTTTGCAGGGCTACAAAATGCTATCAAAGTCACACCTACATCTGTTCACAGTGGGAGATGGCAGGCTTGGTTTTCCAGAGGGAGCACCATATGATGCCATTCATGTTGGCGCAGCTTCAGCGACTGTTCCAAAATCTGTAAGGATACTTAGAATATAGCTGTGTTTATCAAAATAGTATAGAATATAAACATCCTATGCATGGTAAATGTATCTAGTGTTATTAGGAACCGATGTGTTGCCACTCTTTAAGACAGAGTTGAGTCATTAAATTAAATATAATCTCATAAAATCTGCCCCCCCCCCCCTCTTTCTATTAAAGCTTTTAGAGCAGCTGAAACCTGGTGGGCGGTTGATTCTCCCTGTGGGCCCTGAAGGTGGCAGTCAGGTGCTCGAACAGTATGATCGGCAGAGTGATGGGACCTTTCTCAGGAAAGCTGTGATGGGAGTCGTGTACGTCCCCCTGACTGACAAGAGGCAGCAATGGCCTGGGTAAATAAATTACACTGTACAAATAGATACACCACTTTAATCTCCAGTGCATTTATGCAGTTATAAATAACTTCCATGTGCATCCTGTAGCTTTTTGCTAATTATATCTATGCTATCGTCTCTCCTCAGAGGTGAGCTCTGATTGCCGTGGGGTTGCCCCTGCAGGAGGTGTTGCTGTGTCTCCGTTTAGCTGACGACTTTACTGGCACCTTCCCCTCGGTGTTGTCACCTAGCAACATACAAGGACGTTCTCTGTCTCTGTTTGCCAAACCACATTGTCTTCCAAGAGGACTTAACATGGAGTGCATCAATGAGTGTCCAGGTGTTCCTATAAGAACAAACGTTTTAATAAATTCCGAAGCTCGTGTTTATCATGCAACTATATGATGCACACAGCTGTCTGACTACTTATTTTAATTCTAATATTTTCCTAAAATAAAGACCTTTTCAGTAGTGGACTGAAATCAAGTGTTATGTTATTCGTTTAGGTTTTTCATTGTTTAAATAAGACTTGAAATGCTATAATAGGGTGTATACGCTTTCAGCAGGAGTTTATATTTAATTGGTTGCCTGTTTAAAACTTCTATTTTCTTCTTTTCACAAAATAATTAGCAATGCTAACTGTAGCCAAGCTAACAGTAACGCTATTTATTTGCCTAATCTCGATTACATTTTACAATCAATATAGCCCATTTCCCCCAGAAATATTCTGCAGCAGCGTCGACATAGTTTGTATATATACTTTAATTAACAGGAGACATTTTAACACTAAGAAATATTCCGTAACTCATAAACAGATGAGAAGCAAAGCGTCCCTGACGCCAATTCCGGTTGTTGTGATACGTCATCACGTTTTCGCGTAAATCTGACCGCGTCATCGGACGCTAACTACCGTAATTCTCGGTGTACAAGCCGCTACTTTTTTCCAATATTTTGAACCTTGCGGTTTATGCAACGACGCGGCAAATTTACGTATATTTTCCCACTTTCTTTACGAGCCGTGTTTCGTTAAAGCCTATTTATTTTCGTTACAAAATTAACGCCCGCCCGCCCGGAGGGAAAGCCCCGCTTGCGCGTAGCTGGGGAGATCTGCGAGAAGCGCCCGGCGCTCGTCCAGAGTCGCCGCCGCCGGACCGCCGTACCCGGTCCCCGCCGCCTGTCCGCCATCCGCTACGCGGCGTCGGACGCGCCGCGTAGCGGGGAAGGAACCCACCCCCTCGACCTCCCGGGCGTCCCCACCCCTGCCGCACCACGCTCCCGCGGACGGAGGATGAGGGGCACGGGGGCAAGGGGGACGGGGACACCCCGCCAGGCGGGCGCGCGCGCCGCGCAGCCTCCGACGGGCGGAGAGGGGAGGGCGACGGGGCGACTGCTCCCCCAGCCGCGGCTCGAGCCCAGCCCCGCTTCGCACCCCAGCCCGACCGACCCAGCCCTTAGAGCCAATCCTTATCCCGAAGTTACGGATCTGATTTGCCGACTTCCCTTATTCTAACATGCCAGAGGCTGTTCACCTTGGAGACCTGCTGCGGATATCGTTACGAGCCGTGTTCCGTTAAATATCATTTGTCTTAATGCACTTGCGGCTTACGAATATGTGCGGCTTATTTTAGTACAAAATATATATTTTTTTTAATTCAGTGGGTGCGGCTTTTTCACAGGTGCGCATAATAGTTCAGCAATTACGGTAGGTCAAAGGTTTGTTACTTTGTTGCATTGTTGACCTACATTCCGCTCGCTTCCGCTCACGCGCTCAATGTTTTTCTACATTGTTGCACCTTTGACCTATATTCCGCTCACTTCCGCTCACCCTGTCAGTGAGCGGAAGTGACGTCTAATGTAATTAGAATGCTGAGAATTGCGATATTATTACTATATATATAATAGATATAAATAAATATATATATATAATGCATATAGAGAGATATATAGTATGTATATATATATTGTTTATATATATAATATATATAATATTAAATAAATATGAATATACAGTATATATATATTTAAAAAAATACATATATATATATATGATGTGTATATATATATATATATACACACACATCATTCACCACAATATAAATCACCACATTGTTTTGTTTTGTTTTTTGCTTTTCGTAACTAACTACATAGTGACGTCATTACTGCGCGCCGTTCAGTAACTTTTCGCTCGAGAGCAACGCACATGTATTTACATGTTAGAGGCCTGAGAAGATGTTATTCGCTGTCTTTCTTAGTGGTTAATGTTACCAGATGTGTGATTTATACAAAAATACACAAGACTCGTGTTTGTGGCCAAATTAATGCTCCCCTGAATCGTCTTATTCGTTACTTGTGGTGTCAACAAGGCAGCTCAACGATGGAGCAGGCAGCACTAAATACTGCGACACCGGCGGAGGTAAATGTCCCATCGTCGGAAGAGAAATTCGAAACAAAAACTGGAAAGCGCAAAAGCGATGATCTGGAGGATAAATCCCAGACAAATCGCCGTGGAAAGAGGCAGAGAGGCGAAGGGGGTAAGAAGCTTCGTGCGGGCGAGAGATACATCCCCCCTCCGCAGAAGAAGAACCGTGGAGTCAGCTTCTGTCAGGAGCATTTCGACGAGACCACCTACTACTTCGAAGGTGGGCTGCGCAAAGTGTGTCCGTACTACTTTGATTTCAGAACCTATTGCAAAGGTCGCTGGATTGGAAAAAGCCTCCTGGAGCTGTTTAAGAGCGAGTTCAGAGCGGAGTCCATAGAATATTACCGGATGGCTGCGAAAGAGGGTCGCATTCGGCTGAACGAGACCCCTGTGGATGACCTCTCTGTGGTGCTCAGGGTCAGTGTCATTATATAAGCTAATGTTAGCTTGTCTGTAGCTTTTCTTAATATAATTAATACATTAAACCAGCTCAGAAACACTTTCTTCTGCCTCTCCACAGAATAATGATTACATGAGGAACACGGTGCACCGCCATGAGCCCCCGGTAGTCGGGAAACCTCTGGAGATTCTGGTGGATGATGGTGAAGTACTTGTGGTTGATAAACCCGCTTCCATTCCCGTCCATCCCTGCGGTCGCTTCCGCCACAACACGGTGATTTTCATCCTGGGAAAAGAGCGAGGGATCTCTGAGCTCCACACGGTCCACAGATTGGACAGGCTCACCTCTGGGGTGCTGCTGTTTGCCAGGACGTTGGAGGCTTCAAAGAAACTGGATCAGTTGGTTAGAGACAGACAGGTATGGTCAGGATTAGGTTGATTTAAGCTTTTGCTAGGTTAAGACATTGATGGAAATAAAAATTGCGTATTATTTGGTTTAATTATTAATCTAACCTTTTCTCTGCAAGTGCGTTGGCATCTGTCGATCTCAAAGATATATCTCCCGTCTCTATTTGCCAACAGCTTGAAAAGGAGTACGTGTGCCGAGTGGAGGGGGAGTTTCCAGAAGATGAGCTGATTTGTGAAGAGCCCATCCTTGTCGTTTCATTCAAAATCGGTATTTGCCGAGTAGATCCAAAAGGAAAAGAGTGCAGAACCATTTTCCAGAGGATTAACTTTAATGGAAAAACCAGTGTGGTCCGTTGTTTACCCCTGACTGGCCGCACACACCAAATTAGGGTCCATCTCCAGTACCTGGGCTTTCCCATCCTCAATGATCCCATCTATGGGTCCTCAGCATGGGGTCCTCACAGGGGCAAAGGGGGACTGGTGGGGAAAAGTAACGAGGAGCTGCTGGAGGCTCTCGTAGAGGAAAACCGCTCTCAGGAAAGTCTTCACCTATTGCATATGCTGGATGATGGGATTGACCAAGGAGCAGATCAAAACAAGAAACCCGAGAAAGAAGCAAAACAAGACGGGGCCTCTGAACTGAACACAAGCGTAGGAAGTCCTCTCACGCAGATCGACACACAAGTGACAGCAGGCTGTAGCCCAGGGAGCGAGATGATGAATAAAGTGAGTCACGGCTGCACGGACGAAGCTCCTCCGGGGAATGGAGACCATCTGTGCAGCGAGTGTAAGCTGGTGCGACCAGATCCCACAGAGAAGGAACTCGTCATGTATCTCCACGCGTTACGCTACAAAGGGCCTGATTTTGAGTATTCCACACGGTTACCTGACTGGGCCAAAGAGGACTGGGTGGAAGCTGATTGACTTATTGGTTATTAGTTCCATGCATGTCATCCACAACTATAAAAGGGGGGGGAAGTAAAAACCTTGGAAGAGATTTTGCTCCAAGGCATTTTTTCATTTTGCAGTGGTGCATTTTCTATTTTGTTTCATGTAACTTCTATGAATTTTCTGTGATTTGGTTCCAGCAGAATGTTTAAATTTGACTCAAAATATCATTTATGTTTTTAGGATTTGATTTTGATCAAAGATTTGTTGACTGTTTTGTTGATCTAATTCCATCTCTAAGTATGTAATATGTCCGGTACGCTTAACAAATGAATAAAAAAAAGTACAGCCATAAATCTCCAGGAAAATAAATGCTTTATTTCAGTTTCTGTAAAATGAACACATGGACACCACCAGTACGTAATTGTGGTGGTGAATTCTCCTGTTCATAGAAAGAAAGTTACTCATTTATGTTTCCTCTCTGGAAATACATTTTAAGTGAAGTAAGTAATCACTGTTCCAGAACTGTGATTATAGGATGTTAGAAACAAAGACATCCCACAAAGAGGCTGGACAGTGCTGCTCTTTGTCCAAATCTGAATCGCCATGACTAAATAGACATATTTCTTATTTTATTCATGGGTGATGCATCTTTTGCACAATACACGGTTTCTGAAAAAAAAAAAGACACCTGGCTCATGCCAACTATGTTCTATATATTGCTGTATGCATTTTTACAGAGACAAAATCGTCTTTTGGATGGGTGAAACAAAGGTTTCTGTTCCTCATCGTGTTGTGTCTAACAGCACAGCAGCAAAGTTTATATACAATGATAACTGAATGAATGATTCAGGATATTAATCTAGAAATGTTTTGAAGACGTAGTTGAAATATGTTGAATTTGAAGCCATTTAGCGTGCCTCTTTGGGATCTCGGGAAAAATGTTGCACCATATTGTGACCAAAAGATGAATATGAACAATTGTTTATTGCAGTCCGAATGGGATGTAGTCAAAAATATCTTATTTTGAAAGGCTAAGCCACACATAAACACCCACAAATTCAGGCACAGAATGCAATCTTACTTCACCGACATCGTTTAAACCTGCATTCAGTAAAACAACCCTTTCTCCATTTAGTACAGTAAGTAAACATGACACTGACAGAGAAAAACAGCATGACTCTTAATGTAATAGTGAAACATTGAAGGCGAACGAATGGCACTTTAGAGTTCTGGATTTCTTGACGTACTGTACATATCACCACCAAGTATGAAACCAATGGACTGTAGTTACGTGAGAGTCTCTGCAAATCAATGCGATCCTTTAATATTCAGAAGTCCATGAACGTTTATGGCTTGTTAAGGTCAATTCAAGGCCAGCGACTGTTGCTACGACCCTGTATGCGATCGTCATAAAACACAGAGTAAACGTTGCAGCACGATGATCATTTGTGTGATGCTGGTTCAAGGCTGTGGCTGGAAATGCAGCTTTCAATATGCTGGGCTGATAAAGTCGTGCTTTCATGCTCAGATCTCATTCATCTGTTAGATATTCTGCCACAACCTTCGTTGGACAACCATGCTGCATATTCAGTTTCTGAATTTTCCTCTGACTTGTATACCAAACGACAGGGATTGTCTTTTGCAGGGTTGCAAAGATTCCCCCGGCTTTGCTCAGCATTTATCCTCCCTGTGTCGGCCTCTTTTTATCCAGATGTCTGGCAGGTCTGGCTTCCTGTTTGGTATGATGACGGCTTCTTCGCTCTGACTTGTGCGGCCTTTATTGCAAGTCTCATAAACTGTTTCTCTCAGCGAGAGACGCAGTGTGTCTCTCTTCCCATTTAGGTGTCCTGGTTGTAACTGAGGCTCTTCTTCATTTTGAAGCGTAATGGAAGGCCCCGCTTCAAAGTCACTTGGGTACATTTCGTTTGAGTCCTCCAGGCCCTCACACAGACTCTGGAAGGAGAGTTGACCCTTGTAGGAGTGATGCAGGCTCTCCTCTGGGATTGGTTCATCTTTGCTGTGAGATGCCTGGTCAGCTGACTCCAGAGTGTGGCTGACAATGGTCTCCTCTAAGTTAGAAGATGAGGATAATGATGTATTACTCCAGTGCTTCACTATGGCAGATTGACCTCTGCATGATTTGCACAACAGGTTATCCTTCGCGACATCATCATCTTGTGTCAAAGTGTTTTCCCAGTACGGAGACGAAGTCTGGAAAGCAGAGGGTGGTTGACGGCTCCGGTTTCGGACGCTGCACAACTCCTGGGTGTCGCCGTTCACGCTGTTCCTGCCCACATCATTCCCACAGTACTCGATCTCATCCGAGAACACAGAGGGCTGGTTGGAAAGCTTACTGGTGCAGGTGCTGTTTTCAAAACTGTCACTCAGTCGATATGACAGTGGCTGCAGCTCATACTGCTCGGGCCCTCGGCCTCCACTTCCTGTTGCCCCAGTCTGTTTCTGTCTCTGATGACGGTGGTAGTTGGGGTAGAGATTGTCGCCTGCCTCTTTCTCATTACTCCTCCTCATTCTAGATGAGCCAAAAGCCCCATTAGCAGCCGAAGCTGGCGAGGAACCAATCTCTCCTGCTGAACACGAGGATGGTGTACTTTGAGTTTGATGTGAAAAACAGGGCAGTGCGATCTTCCCACAATTGTTCTGAGCTCCAAAGAAGCAGCACAGGGACTGAAAAAAGAAGGTTGCAAATCCGCACGCTACACATTTCACCAAAAACAGGAAAATCCCCAGTTTTCTGAACAGCAAGGCCGTGGCGGGCAACATGAGGATACCCATGGAGAAAAAGGCACCAGATACTATTGCTACGGGACACCCCATCCTTTTGGTGGCGTGTGCTACTTTCCCAATTTTGTCTGAATGAGGAGCCAAGCTGTAGGATATACAATAGTTAGCAACAAAGTCAACCGACAATCCTGCTGCTGCTGAAATAAACAGGGCCTCAACACCGCTTAAGTGCCATTCAAGAAGAACAAGGAGTCCGACAGTGACGAAAACGCTGCCTCCCACAGCTACAGTCCCATAAATGCTCAGTGGGATATTCCATGTGGTTAAGAGAAGCACGGCGAGTGTGAGGGCGACCGAGGAACCAGTTACGACCAGAGTTTCTGAGCTCAAAGACTGCTGTAGGTCAAAAAGAGACAGGTTGCTGATGAACCATCCGTTCTCTAGCCCACGTGGTGCTCCCGATATTTCCCTGTTAAACCATGTCACAATTTGTCTGTAGTAAAAACGGGTTCTACTGAAGTTGAAGCTGTAGAGGTATGTGGTTTTGAATTCCAACACAAGAGCAGCGATCTCGCCGTCTGCCTGGAAGTACAGTCCTCCTCTGTGTGCCAGATGGCCCTCGGCATGCCTCTCTGCCAGCATCATGCTGAGGCAGTTCTTAAAAACCCCAGGAGGAAAGGGGAAAGAGATGTTATTGCAACAAAAATGGAGGGAGTCGTTGCTCTCTGAGCACCGCCGAAGAGATACCCACTGTATCAGGTTCTCCACGAGACAGATGTTGTCTGTCTCTGCGTCTGTCGACGGTGGGGAATAAAAGCTTCGGTTCTGAATTCGTCCACACAAGTCTCTCAACCAAACCTGAGAATCTGGCCGGGTCATGTTGAAGTCTGGGTCAAGAACCAAAGACCTGTTGCTCTTTGGGTTCAAGTGATCACTGTTATCAGTCGGTTTGATGCCCCAAACAAGCGTTAATGTGACAGGTTTGTCTTCTCCATTTCTTTGTCTCTCAAACATAAACATGTGGCGATATTCTGCGTCGTATCGTTCAAATGGATGACTGGAGCGGAACAGCTGGGTTACCCTGCTGTCCAAGGTGGGCAGCTTCATGCCCGGGTCAATGCAGGACATGTAGGTGCCCCCGGCAGCGAGCACTGCAAACCAGCACACCCAGATATACCTAAACTTCACCACTCCGCAAGGCAGGATTTTCATGAATAGTAAATTGGTAGTGTCTGTCAGACCTTTTTTAAATTCTCTCAACTTCTGCAAGAGACTGAACAGGCATCTCTTGCGAGCGCTTGTGTCCCAGAAGCCGCCTGTGTTTTTGGAGCAGCACGGTTTCCACCCCTGCACAGCAGCAGATGTAGCGGTTGCTTCTGTGTAGCGCTCGCGCAGTACAAAACAGCACGGCAACCACACTAATGACAAGATTGAGCTCGTAAACGAGGCGGTTCCGAGGTAAACGGAGAAACATCTGATTGCTGTGATACTGCTGAGATAACCAGAAAAAAATGCCGCGCTGGACGTCAACCCCGAGGCTAAAATCAAATAGCCCACTTCCCGCAAAACCCTGCTTATTCTTTTCTCCAGGGGCGCTGAGGGATTGTGGGATAACTGCAGATTCCAGAAATCAGCAAAAATGAAAACGTGATTGGAGCAACTTCCCAAGAGAATAAGAGCTGCTAAGAGGTTGACTAACGGGAAGAAGGTCAGGCGAAAAACAACTTTGTAGATGAAATAGGAGGTCAGGAGGGAGCCTGTGATTGCTATGGCAGACAATACTACTATGAACAGAGACTGGATATAGAGAGACATGGTGACAAGAAGAGACGCAACAGCCAGGACAGGATAGACTGCGTCTCTTGCCAGGTAATACTTCAACAGGGTCTGCTTGATGCCAAAGTCCATGCCAGTGATTGTCGTATTGTTGTATGTCAGATCCCTGCCTTCAAGGCTATTCATGTACATTTCCATCATATGTTCTCCTTTGTCGATGGGTAAGAACAGAAGACTGTACTTCAAGGTGGGGATTTGATATTGAACGGTCTGTGGGCTGAGAAAGTCCTTATCTACCAGGAAGTGCAGGATTTGGAACACCACGCGGGATTGCTTACAGCGTGACGGGACTGAGGAGCAGCCGCCATGTTTGGGTCGCTCAGCACAGGATTCCACCAGATGCCCTTCATGATAAGATGGAGCACATTTTCGGAGAAGGTTCAGTGACTCAGAAACCTGGCGTGAAAAGAAGAAAGCATTTTTATTTTTGTATTATTAAATAAACACTCGGGTAGTAAAATGTGCACATCTTTGTCATGATGCAGTGTGTCACACTCATTTTCTCTTAATCTACCAATTTCAAATCAAATGACACGTTTGACATTTTAAGAAAATGCAATTCCATGAATCCCATAATAAACAAATTCTATTTTTATTAAGTTATTAACAAGAATTAGAAAAGCAACTCAGGCCATCAACGTCTCCAGTTCTAAAATCTGCTCTACCTGGTGTGAGGTGAGGCTGAGACAACAGGAGGCATTCGTGAGGACGGCTAAGTAATTCCCCAGAGACCAGCTCGGGCAGCAGCTGCCTCTGGACGTCCCCTCGGCCTCCCCCCTCACATGCTTCTGGCACAGGTCTTGGAACTGAGCCTGGGAACTAATCTGTATCAGACACAGGGAACATTTTTTTGAATACAAGCCCAGTTTTGAAAACATTTCACAAAAATCAATTCACTGCAGCGGACACAAGCCACCATGAAGTGTGGTGCTCATCGGCCTGTCTCTCTGTCAGACATTTTGGCCTGGAGCATATCTGACAAACTTATCACACTATGTTAAGCACACTTATTAAGTACTGGTCTGTATCCCCAAAAAAACCCTGGATTTTCCAATTTACTTATAATGGAGGCTTTTTCAAAACATACATTGTAAAATATGCATTCAATTCACTCACCAAAAATCACAGTCATAAGGGGGTTCAATATGCATTGTCATGAAAAATGTCTTATGGATCTGATCCAGAATGAGGTTATATTAAATTGTAACATAGAAATGTATTTATTGTATACTAATGCATTTGTTCCGTGAGTTTTTAAAAGGTTTTTTTTGCTGGAGGAAGATAAATCATCTTTCAATGACTCAGGTTTTAAATAGAAAGAGGAGTTAAAAAGTGAATGGACTGGAGTGTACCCTGGATTGCTCCACCTCACACATGGCATGGATGGCCGTCAGACTCCAGAGACTCGCAGCGTTTTCTGACCGAAACACCAACTGAGCCAAACGCTCGTCTGCACGGGGAGAGGCAGCCGGATTGAACAGACAGGAACAAGAATGACAAACAGTGAATCAGCAGTTGTCAAGAGTTCATATTTGTGAGGAGAAACCAGGGAACCAGCTTGTGTTACATCCCACTGGCATAACATATAAGAAAAACAGAGGAGCATCTGATCTAGCAGGTGGTCGGTATTTTTATTGTTACTGTAATCAGTCAGTGTAAATTTGAAATATTTCTAATCCATTCACATTTTGAGGAACCAATAAGGGCTGGCCTACCTGGAGCATCACAGAGGAAGGTGTCTGGAGACGACTCTCTAGCCAGCATCCTCTTTAGCCGAAGCCTGGAGGCACCCTGACCGCTGGCAGCATCCCTGGGATTAATGCAGATGAATATGAACACACGTGCACTTCTTTAAACTCATTAATCCCATTTAGTTGTGACGTGATAATAATGATAAAAGGTTCAAATAAAAAAAAAAAGATTATTATTGCATTAATTAAACATTTGCCACATTATCAGTTGTTTAGTGGGACATTTTGGAAAGGGGACCCTGGCCATAAGGTGGCGCTCTTTGGACACCCGCGGTTCACAGGATCGACTGTGGTTTATATTTTATTTTGCATTAAATTCATATGTTCTCCTCTCTTGTCCCTACTGACCTTTTACTGAACTGTTGTGGCAAGGAAGAAAACATTTTCCCTGGGCCTGTGCTCTTCCGTAGCTCCATCAAGCTGGACTGGCGGACTCCGATGTACGTTCCCCGTGGCTCAAAGCCCTGCAGGAATATCACACGTGCACACATAAAAGCTGCTGAGTGGAAGCTGTTACCCGTCTGTTACTGCAGGGGCTTATTGAACGAATTAGCATCGCAAGCATCCTTCAATGTTGTTTGAACTGCCAGAGAATAACACAGTGAAGCAGCTTGATGAGTGTTTGATGTCATCTTCAGAGAACGAGCCCTGAAGTAAGCACAAACCCTTAGATGTAGATCTCTTTATATTCATTATTAACGATGCGGTGATGTCATTCACATGTTGCATCTTCAGAATATGGGCTGAATCGTGCAAGTCCTCATGACAGTGAATTTGATTTTTGTGGTTCACTAAATCAGAAATAAGACTGAAGTACTGTTGAGCCTTCAGAGAAACAGTAATGAACACTCGGCCTGAAGTAGTGATGCTTGTTTTGGGGATGCGCTGCACCAAGGAATACCGCAGGATAGACGTTGTGTGTGCTTTGTGCACGACCGTGTGTGTGTGTTTGAGACTCACAAGCAGCGGGTCAGAGAAGTCTGGCAGCGGACCAATGAAGAGTCCAGCCAATGAGCATCCAAGCAGAAGCACAGCACCACCCACCAGCATGGCTAACGGGTAGCCGACTACCAATTGGGAATAACTGCCAAATAGAAAACAACAGAAGGAGTAGCCATCAGTGACACTGAGTAAAAAGATGATCAGATTTATCTCTGGGACTTAAACTGAAAATTGGATTCAGTACTCACCTTCTAAGAATGCATGGGAGTCCTGCGTCCCTGTAAATTGTTGAAAGCTTTATAATAATAATAATTCACATTTGAGGATGTATCCATACAAAAGGACAATAAATAATAAAGGCTATACATTAGCATCACTTTCCCACTGAATGACATCTCTCAGTGTGACTGAGCGGCAAAACATCCTGCAGCAAGAAAAGCTTTAGCAGCGGAAATTGTGAAACCATTAAAATAAAACTATTGCCTTGTTAAATTTAATGATCTTGTTTAATTAAAGGCAGTTAGACTCAACAATGGTTATACGCGTGGCCAGGAATCAGGTTCCCCGACATTTACACGCAATTTGTCAACAAGAAATACACAAAACACAAAAAAAGTAAACACTTCTATTTCCTTCTCTTTTCTATAGCTTTACGAGGCATCTGTAAAAATGATAGCTCAGACTGTCACACTGTCCAACTCTTCGTTTAAACACACCTGCCTGTCGCCACATGTCGCTGCGTTGGCTTCTGTGTCCCTCTTATATTTGACCCATGCAGCCAATGGCATCGCCCCGATGTCTGATGAGCAGAGCTACAATTGTCCATGTGTCCCACCACCAAACCTCCTTCAGCATGAGGAGCCGTCTTGTTTGAATGACAGTCGGGGCAGATGTTTGAATTGACTGGTCCATATTGCCTGCGGTGGGGACATATTTGGGGCTGTAGAGAATCATAGGTCCCAGCTCGAGGATCCTGTGGGACCTACAGAAAACACAATATCACTATTTCCCAGCCATTCAGACACCGTTTTAATGGTTTCTCATATATATATATATCCTGAATAGCACACTATACCATGTGTGAGACATACTTGTTCATAGAGTTGGCAGGACGAGGACGGTCTGCCAAGGCTGCTGCAGCTGTCACTCAGCTCCCCTTCAGATTGGATGACTGTCAACTGGGCCTCAGCGGCACAGTCGCTGTCAGGAGGGCACAGAGACACAGCTGGGATGTCGCTACAGAGACGCAAAGACAGCAGGAGAGGGAAATGAGAGGAACAGAAGGTTAAAAATAAATACAAATAACGTGTGCAGATATGAATGTTGGACTGAGAGATACGCAGGAAAGAACGATGATTTGGTTTAATCTGTTAAACAATGCAAATATGCCGAGGAAGATCATTAAAACGTAGGGATAACAATCAATCGCCTCCAACGCACACCGATTCTGCAGACCCAGCAGAACTAATGAGACAACGAATGGATTTATGTGTATTGGGTTGGCTACTGCAGGTAATACGGCACAATAAAAAAAAAAGAGAAGATAATAGTAATGAGAGAAAAGAGGAGACAGAGGATGATAGATGTCACAGACCCCGTTAAGAGAGGGAGATGGCTGATATTCCACAGTAGACTGGATGCAACCGCACTTCCTCTCTTGTCACCGTGACAACGGGGCAAGTCAACAGAGCCGAAGTGACCTCACGCAATTTTATTCACTCCATAGTAAGAAGCACATATGATGATTCGTCTGTTGCTGAATTGGTGGGATTAATGGTGGAGCTCAGTGAACCTTAGTAATTTGTCTTACAATAAAATGAGAAGAATTTACAGTATAATGTAATTACACCCCCCCACACACACACACTAATACAATAGCTACAACATGTCAATGACTCACAGCACGAAGCATCATAATTCAGCAGCAGCATGAACTACATCATCCAAAACAATTGGAACAACGCTCATCTGAAACAGTTGACTTTAAAACTGAACAAAGATTTATGTTTAGGGTGGACTGCGCTTATATGCTGCTTCTTCTTCCCCTTCACGGTGCCCCAAAGTGCTTTACAAAGCCCAGTGCATGTGTAGAATATTCACAACTTGACGTATCAAATGTAAAAATGCAGGCAAAGGCAAACGCAAACAAAATGGCCCCTATGAGTGCTGCACAGTTTTATATTATTTGATTATTTTTACTGATGCGTTACTGTGTTGTTTTCTTGTGTGGTCTGTTAGATGCAAGTAAATTATTGATGCATTATTATCCCTTAAAAGTAAGTTTAAACTCTCCCTGACCATCCCTTTGTTTTTGCCATGCAGCAGCACCGATAAATTGATGCAGATTGTTTTAGGGGATGTAAGCGAAATCAAAAGCATTATAAATAATATGGGATATTATTTATAATGATAATATAATATATAAATAATATAAATAAAAAATCTGGACTGAACGATACTCGCATCGACCACAGGAGGGGAAATAGCCTCTTCACGTCCTCCACTGTAAATCTCGTTTATTGTTCCACCGTAATCAAGTCGCACCCTCAGAACCAGAGGGAAACACTCACCTCTGAGCAGCCTTTTGGATCTCTCGTCCATCTGTGGGATAATCGTCCATCATGACCGCATCCGTGCTGTCTCCTGTCATCGAGCAAGCATCCATCTCCTCCTGGTTCGACTCTCAGACTGAATCCGAGGAAGGAAATGATCAATGCGCGTTCATTTGTTTTGATTGGGTCGCCACCATCTGCCCAGACTTGAGCCCACGACGATGAAAGGTTCGGGGTTTGTACCTGCGGAGCGGCGCATCGGGGCTCTTGGGGTTAATCTGCCCCCCCCCCCCCAAAAGCCGCGCTCTGATTGGCGGAGCCCCGATGAAGATGAGGAGGGTGGCTGGTCGCTGCCCAACCGACCGCATTACTGGAGCGCGATAAGACGAATAGGATGCGTCACTACCTGAGTAATTATCATGAGACAATACATCCGCTGTTTAAATGAAGGCGCAAAGAAGGTGATGATGCGTCCGCGTAATGAGATCACTTACAGAGACTTCCATCGTGGGGTCACTAAATACTAAATACTATCCCAAATACTACCTCAAATCAACAAGAAAGGGGCTGAGATCATCAGTATTTGATCATCTAAGCGCAGTAAACACTGCCTCACAAAAATGAGGTGCTCTATTTAAACTTATACCTATTAAATTATTATAACTTTTGATCCTTTATGCCTTTTTTTGAACAAAAAAGCCTAACACATCCACCCTTTATCTGAGCACCTGGGGTGCACTACAGCCCAAAGCTCCTCCTCCAACCACTTTCATGGTAATCTGCTCAACCGCATAATCTTACTCAAAATTAAAATTCAGACAACTAAATTAAACATTGTGGATTTTGAATTGGAACTATTCGACCAAGGCCCAATGTTCCATTTTAGTCATTCAAGCCTGATGCAAATTCAGACTCACAATAACTCACAATAACTCACAATAACTCACAATTCTTCTGACAAACCAACCAGCAAGCTAAACAGTCACAGGTGAAAACATAACCTGCTTGGCTGAGCTATTAAGTGCAGTTTGTTAATGTCTTCTTCGGGTAGGGAGACTCAGAGAATGAATTTAATGGACCTTTAATTGCCAATATTTCCCATATAAAGTATATCGAGTGTGTTTCTGCAGCTCCATATGGATTTGTAGAGGCAAATAGTTCAACTGTTTCCCTTGAGGAGGTAAGAAATAAAGAGAGAACCCGATCTGGCAGCACAGTCTGACTTGCTGCTAATAAGGCTGGTCTGGCTCTGGTTACAAGTATGAATCATGGGCGCTGGGCTTTGGGTCTGCTTGGAAAAGAATTACATGATTTATTGGTACAAAAGTCAGAGATTGTGAAAAGGAGGGGGCAAGTGAGTTTACAGTAGATAAAAGTGCTGTTGTGTGATTTTTAAATGAGAAGCAGAGACAGTGGATGTGGGGAAGATCAATGTTTCAGCATCAATAACAAAACTTAATTCATATCTTCTCACTCCTGCGAGCTCATCCATCCGTTTTACTGCTTCTCCTTCGCAGGCTGGAGCTGGAAGATTTGGGCAGAACATTCAAACTTCACAGAGAATGGCCCGATTCAAACCGGCTATCCTGCTGATTCATGTGTGGTGAAACCGGCTGATGCAGACGGTGATTTGGTTAATGCGTGATCCGCAAAGGATGCAGCTGGAAGCTCATAAAAAATATAACATTTCTGTGCTCTATTGTCCTCAGACTGCACAGAGAACTGCTGTGTTGGTGGTTGGCGTGCAGGTCTGCAGCTGACATGCCCTGCTGACTTCAGGCACTGTTAATATAACACTGCTCAGCCAGGCAGACACAGGAGAACACACGCACACACACACACACACACACACACACGCACACACACACGCACTCAAAGCCTGAGGTACAAACTGGATGGCTGGGATGCGCGTACTGTAATGAGAGGCGTGAGAGGTGAAAGCCTCTTGGAAATGCAGAGATAGAGGGAAGAACGTCCCTGAAATGCCACATGGGGGTTCTGACTGAGGCGCTTTGATGCCACCTGTTGGGCAGGTTTTGCAGGTACGAGCAATCAAGTTGTGTCTCCAGGAGTGGTCATGTGGACGGAAGCGTCTTTTTACGCACTGGATAACTATCGTTATCTTGTAGTTTCAATGACTTTATTACTTCAGGATAAATTTTTTTTGTTTAAATCTTAAATATATTTTTATGTTTACCCTTTTCTTTTCTTTTCTTTCTTTTTCTTTCTTTTTTTTAAATCAGGCAGTTTATATCTATCAGCACAGACAAGCTTCTTAATAGCGGCTCTAAAATCAGCTGCGCTTTAACGCGCCGGCTTTGAGTGACAACCTGAGGTCGGGCTCTTTTTTTTTTTTTTTTTGCACCGGGTGTAAAGTTACGAGCGGACAGGACACACCTCTAGAGGGAGTTCCCGGGAGGTGGAAACAAGAAGCTGATCACTTCTCCTGCTGTAAAAAGTCCTTTCACTCGGGGCGAGCGGCGGACGGGACCTCCGGCTCTGCGCCTTTTTACGCCCAAGCAGCAGAAGCCGTGCGGCGAGAGGATCATGCCCGGCATGGGCAACTCTTTGCGCGCGGCTGCCCTCCTGGCTTTTCTAGTTCTTTCAATTCTGGTGTCACTCCTGATTAGCAGTGTGCAGCAGTTGGGAGCGACAACATCTCGCTCCTCAAGCGCAGCTCCCGTTGGTGATGAAAGTGAGCTTGCGCCGCACCGCGGGGCGTTGATTCACCGGCTGGATCAGAGGCGCAGAGAAATCATTCCGCTGCTTTTACCTCATGGGGATATTAAAAACGGACCGTCCCGACATCACGGAGCACTAGACCCGACTTTGGATAACAGTCTGTGGGATGAGATCAGCCGGAGTTCCAGGGTAGCGCATATGGATGAGATGGGTTGTGATTCTCTGGCGGACATGCAGGCGGTGGAAGTTCTCGGGTCTGGATACACCAAGCTGGTTGTCAAAGTGCATCTAGCCGGGGGTCAGCCCGTGGCATTAAAGCGCGTCAACGAGAAGGGGATAGACATGGAGAAGTGTCTGGAGGACTTTAAGGATCCCGGAGGATGCCGAGAGCTCGTCTCCTACAAGCTGAAGAAAGAAATCGTCCTGTTGCAGAGGCTGCAGCATCCAAATGTCATAAAGGTAAAGCGCCTTGTGCGCGCACAGCCAAAAACGTCGTATTCACTGACTGGAGTACTTCAGGTTAATGTCCACATGCAGCAGTGCCATTAAAGCTGATGCGTTTTAATCTCAAGTAAAGGCATTTAGAACACAGCTGGAATATTATTAAGACTTTCCATAATCCATGCGCCGCCGCCGCGCACATTTTCCTTTGTCTCACACACGCAGTGGGTTGGATGAAAGGCCTCATTGGCTCCGCAGGAACCGTCCCTTGTAATTAAATTAAATTCACTGACCCTCTTTTGACCTTTGGGTCCAGTTTGGCATGCAGGGGCAGCACAATGCGCCTCTGTCTTCTGTATTATCCCCCCAGCGTTTATGCACCCAGACCGCCACAGCCCAGAAGCTGCAGTTTCTCACACGCAGCAGCCGATGCGATGGTGGAGTGTATCGAAATAAGCCATCAATTACTTGTACATATTTACACATCACTTTCCCCAGTCGTTGTCATGGGTACGGGCGACGGAGAGCGAGGTTGGCAGGACATTTGCCCTCTTGATTTACCTCTAAAATTAAGACATAATTAAAATCCATAAGCGGTAGCAAAACACCACCATGGTTATCCACAGTTAATTCTCCACTCCACAGCTCAAAGGTCACTGTGCAGGAGAGGCAGGAGAAAGAGGAAGAGTCACTGTCATTCTGGAGCAGGGCAACCCTCTCCAGATGATCCAGCTGCTCCAGAGTCCGTGGGAGGACAGATTCAGGGTAAGCATGCTTGCTCCCACTGCCAACTGTCGATTCGCGTCCCCTGTCATTTACCCAGTGTCCTACGCCGCAGCACACTGTGAGGCGAAAAAGTCCCTTTCTCACATGCTGCATGTAACGTGTGTGTGTGTGTGCGTGTGTGTGCGTGTGAGCCGTCTTGGTAGCAGACATGGAGGTTGAAAGATGAGGGAGGCAGATATTTGAACCTCCTGGAGGTTCGACGTCTGTCCGTTGGTGTATTTGATCAGGCCGCGGCTGGAATGGAGACGGGCCCTGGAGTTAATCCACTGCAGGCTAGAATGACATCTCATCTCACACACACACACACACTCAAGACACAACACTTACTCAACCCCCATCAGAGGCATGCTCACAGTTGGATCCAGCTGAGGATGAATTGTGTTCTTTAGGCTTCCTTGTGTGTGTGTCTTCATGCATGGGTGTGTTTGAAAGATGAAGAGAGATGGGTGGGAGAAAAAAAACAAACCCGCTGGAGTATTTTCAGACTTTGTTTTTGGATTAGTAAAACCAACATGACAGACTGCCAGTATCGTTTCAACGGCGAGCCTCGTTTTGCTGCATCACCCAAATAGCTGTTCATAATACCCCCTCGCGCTGCGTGGCCCCTTTCAGCTACGCTGCATCTGCGCAGGCTACAGTAATCCAGGGGTGTCTGGTTTCACTGAGCCCTGTTATTACTGCACTTCGATCCCACCATGTGACGTTCAGCAGACCCGGAGCATTAGCTAACAACACACCTATGTTTGTTGTGTGTGTGTGTGTGTGTGTGGCAGAATCATTTCATGCCCTGTCAGTGCATGGATAATTTCTTCATGTCGTCTTTATCCATTTTCTCATCTTGGTTTTATTGTAGGATTTAAACATCATTATAAAAACAGACTCAGGAAATGGTTTGCAGTCATGGCTGGTGAAGCATCTCAGAAGCAAATACCTGCAAGGCTGCATGTTTTGATATATTTTTAGGTGTATAGTCAAAGTTTTTTCTTAATCAGATGATTAGATAATAGAATAAAAACGTACAGAATTTTTAAGCAAACCTGGAAAAAGAAAATCAATTTTGTGGTGCTGTTTTTTGTTTTTTTCTGTGATGAGGAGTTGGGGTTACGGTTTGGATTGCTGGT
The DNA here is from genome assembly GCF_040956055.1 of Brachionichthys hirsutus. Taxonomy (NCBI): domain Eukaryota; kingdom Metazoa; phylum Chordata; class Actinopteri; order Lophiiformes; family Brachionichthyidae; genus Brachionichthys; species Brachionichthys hirsutus. The sequence goes on along the minus strand of NC_090914.1, from coordinate 6,333,774 downwards.
CAGACATTGTGTAAATGCACCAACTTGGGCTTCAGGAAACCTTTAGTGATGTGCATTTTATATTTTATATGTAGAATTATTAATAAAAAACATTTAAGATTATATTTCGAATAATTTAATTGCAGCCATAATTTACTCAATAAAAATGGAAACCGGAAAATGAGAGAAATAATTGCTTATTTTGTCAGAATGAAAAAATGCTTAAATGTTATAAACATTACATTTTAATTGATAAAAACATGAACTTTAACATAGTTATTTAATTGTTTTTTGGGGGGTTTCCACTTCTCGTTTCAAGCTTTATGTAGTTTCTCTGTGACGACGTTTTTCTGCTCTTAAACCAGTAGCCATCAATCTAGCTGATCAGTTTCTGGCACGTTTGATTTGCAGGTGTGTCTGGATCTGGTCAGGCTTCTTCACTTCTTGTCCCAGTCTCCCTTGGGCTCCGTGGCCCTGCTGGACTTCCAGCCCAGACAGTTTGTCACCGTGTCCGGCGAGCTGAAGCTCACGGACCTGGATGACGCCAGCGCCGAGGAAACCTTCTGCCAGACAGATGAAGACTGCACCCTTCAGTTTCCACACAGAAATTTCACTCTTCTGTGCTCGACTCGAGGGGTGTGTGAGGGCCTGGGAGAGAAGAGGAACATTTACAATGCCTACAGGTCAGAAAAGTACAGTTTTACTACATGACAGTTGTGTGATGGATTGAACGACTGAATATAGGGCCAAGTGACATTTTAATGTTGCGGTAGTAAATACATACAGCTGCAAAATTGTGGTTTGACAGAGGAGGTGTGATGAATAAATTGGTACTTTCTGTGGAAAAAGTGAGTCCTCTGTTTAAAAAGCCTTCACATTTTTTCTGGCAGCTTTATGGATTGTTTGTTTTGACACCGATGTCAAGTCCTTTTCTGTGTTAACTATGTGACGGGACTTGAGTTGTCTTTACCTGGCCCCAGGTTTTTTTTCACCTACTTGCTGCCTCATCAAGCCCCTCCCGGACTAACACACCTGGTAGAGCACATCATGAACTCGACAGGTGAGGACAGAGAGAGACGTCTTGACATGACAGCGTGTTAAATATTGAAGATCACAAAAAGTAAATCGTTTTTTTTTTTATAATTGTAGTCTTGTAATAACATGCCTCCTTCTGAGCGCGTCTTCTGGTGAGCTAGACAATATCCTTCAAGCCGTCTAAGACTGCATGAATACGATTTGTTCCCCATTACTACAACTTGGGATTTTGATAAAGCATGACTAAGAAAAAAAAACAACATATTTTCTGAAAATTACAAAATGCCTTTATTGTAGTTTAAAGATTTAATACATTTGGTGTGTCCAGGGGAGCTGAAAGCTGACATCAATCAAACACTGGAGGCCTTTGAAAACATCCTCCTCCTCTACAAGTCTGGCCTGCACCTGGACAACATGCCGCAATCAATGATCAGAGGTAAGGGCTCATGGAATGAAGGCTGCTTTTTGTACCTAAGTATATTTATAAGTACAGTCGACTCTGTTTCATCATAGAGAGAATTGGATGTTTTGTCCCCCCTTTAAAAAGAAAAAACTTTTTCTACACTTCCATTTTAATTTGTAAGAATTTGGGTGTTTGCACCGCTCAGACTGTTTCTGACAGGTTTATTAAGCAGCTGGAATGAAAGGAAAGAACCAGCAAAGTGAGATTGATCCTGCATGTCGCTGGCTCATAGAGCAGAGCCGACGTTCATTAAAAAAAAAACAGTACTGGGATTATGATTTGTTCTTGACTGAAGAAGTTTACTTTCCTTTCCTTCCTGTAATTTTTCAGGATTGTCCTCATGCAGATTTAAAAACATTCCCACTGTTTAAATGATTTGTGTTTTAACAGACTCCTTATTCATTGCAGACTTTTTCCTTCCTTTGCTTTCAGCATTAACACTGAAGGCCTTTACTTTTCTTCTCTTCAACTCGCCTTGACTCACATTGCAGCCTCCCTCTCTCCTCCCACCGTTCCTCCCTGCCCTATGAAATATTAATAACAGAATGACTGGCTGCGTTCCTGTGGTGAGATTTTCCATCCCCCAGATGCTGAACTGTTTATATAGAGGGGGTTTGTGAATTTAATCAGCGATTCGGTGTAAAGAGGCCTGGCCACTGAGGCTAACGCAGAGAAGGAATGTTTTAGCTTAAAGAGATACAATGGGCCCTGTTCCTGTTGTGTGTTCAGCAACTTCTATAAAATCTATTGTATTTTGCCATATTTATTAATTTATTTTTGGGGGCGGTTAGCGAATTTTGAGACCTGCCAATCTTTTTCTTTAGTTTAAATTTTTTCTTGTCTCTCTCAACAAACCAGCTTGGTGAGAAGTGTTATTGTCATTCCAAGAAAATCACAGGCTGAGTAGTGCATAACCATAGCAAAGAAAAAAAAAACTGCACACAGTCCATCTTCTGGGAAAGTCCAAAGCCCACCTTTAAACCAGTAACGGTCATTAAAATCCACTGATGCCATTTGAGTTATGCTGTTTTACAGAGAGGAATGACACCAGTCACATGGTCTCTCTCTCAACGCCGCTTGGTAGCTGTAATAAGAATGAAAACAACAATGTGGAGTTGCGTTTTGAAAAACACTTGGGTTCATTAGCACACCATTTTAAAAATGAAAAAACAAACAAAGCTGCAGCCAAAAGACATATCTGAGCTCGATGTAAGAACCGACGAGCAACACAGCTCAAAGACAAACGGTGGAAATGTACGTGCATGAGAGCGCATTGGAAAACCTCATCAGGCCCAGAGTTTTAATTTGAATCCGATGACAGATTAATTGGTAAAATTATGCATCTTTTCCTATGAGATCATCTTTGATCTAATAGAGAGAGCCGGAATCGATGTTTTCTTTTTAATTGCTATGAAGTATAAAATGCGGAGTGGTTTTATTACATTTCTGAGTACCTTTGATTGTCTTGCAGGACATGAAGGCTCTTTTTCCATTCTTGATCTTGAACACAAAGAGCTTAAATTCACGTCTCTGTCTCAACTGTTGAAGCCGAGCGCCCCAACAGGCCTCATATTTTTTCTCCCCAGAGATCGATGCTTCAAACACTCCTTCTCCTTGTTCCCTATTCTCAGGCCCAGAAGGCAAATCCGTGTATCTTTTTCTGATTAACAATACCCCCCCCCCCCCCCCCCACCACACACACACATACACACACACACACACACACACAGAGACACAGAAACATACTGCCTGCTGCCATTTATGAAGGTTAACAGTTTGTAGCAGCGTGCCTCCTCCGCACAAAATCAGACAAGGCTTTTGTTGTGTGTGTGTGTGTGTGTGTGTGTGCGCGCGCGCGCAGCCACATGTATACATTCTTCCTTCTCATGGCTACTAATGCGTAGCAGATGATTTAAGTCTAAGACGTCCGACTGAAAGATTTATAATGATTAAAGCAATGCAGTTGGAGAGGAGATTGTTTTTCAGTGTCGAACAAAAGTTGTTGGTTTTTTTAAAACTGTAATAGACGTGGATGGCTCTGGGTTGAAAATCAAGTCTCAAGTCGAGGTTATTTGTTATATGCAGGATGGTGGTGAAATGCAGTTGGACATTTTCATGCACATTGTCAAAGTTTAAAAAATAGATTAAAAAACATGTTTGTTTTTTTTTACATGTTTCAATATATGTCTTCATCCAGCGCTGCACAGTATCAGTTCTCCTCATGTCCTCTCCTCAAAGAAGCGTTGAATCTCTGTGGCATCATGCATCGACGTTTGGTCTCCATTTCTGTGGTTAGATTACACCCTGATGCGAGGCATGGTGACGTCTGGAAACGAGGAGTACCGCTGCTGGCCGTCCTACAGCCAGCAGGGCTGCGTGCTGTCGGTCCACAGCGCCAGAGAGGCGGCGTGCATCTGCAACGCACACTCTCAGTGCAACAGCTTCACTCTGACTGGACAGAAGACGTGGACGGGTTAGTAAAGATGGATGTTATTTTTTATCTTTTATTTCCAGCTCACTTTAGCCTGGATGAAAGTCATGGCTTTGTGCCGCACGACTGCTGAAAGTGATCTGAGATATGATTGCTCAATAAATCAGGTCACATGGCTCAGACTGCTGGAGTAATCAGTTCGCTACTTTATTCTGTTCAGACGGCTTTTAATGTTACGCTGTATGCAGTTGTGAAGAATGTCGGGTCAAAACATGCCACTTGATTGATGTTGCGTTTAATGCAGCTCTTTTAATCTTTCTCCGTTCTTCGCAGGCCGACTCCTGGCCTCCTTCAGGAGCAGCTTCGGTCATCTGGTACCTGATGGGACGTCGGAGGTGTACGTGAAGAGAAGCCAAGCTCCAGAAGCTTCGACTCTGTGACTCCGAAGAACAAACGGATCAATCCTGTTTAGCTCGCGCCAGACGTAGATGGGCGATAACACGCATTTGTGATGTAAGCGTGCGCCAGAAGAGAAGGGCGGCCGCCTCCCGGCGAACCCGACTCAGCTCTGCTGCAGGAGGAGCGTGAAGGTTGGCAGAGGAGGAGACTTTGAAGAGAGGCGAACGAATGTGATGTATTTATAGGGCTTCTGCTCAGCGACTGTTTGATCTGCCTGCCAGTTCTCTGACTCCGCCAACTACTAGTTAAAGGGATTCCCCTTCAGGTACAATTAAGGAGAGGAGAGCCTTGTGCCCCCCCCCCCCCCCCCCTCCGTAGGATGCGCCAAAGAGGTAATAAGAACAGCCACTGCAACTGCAAAGGAAACACGTTCTTCTACAAATACACTTTGATGCTAATGCACTGAGGTCGTGGCTGGGTTTTTTTGGTACACCACTCATTCAAAACCAAATGTAAGCATTTACATGTTGGCAATGAGCAAGAATATTAAGTCCATTCCATAGCAATCTGTTTGTGCAGGCTTTTGTAAACGTAGTTTATAGTGCTTAGTTAATAAGCATAATAATTTGATCCAATGAAATGTAACTGTTCTTATGTGATTGTGCATTATTGCTTACGTGCACCTTGTGGGTGAAACTTTTATTTTCAGTGAAAAATCATTCCCTTTTTTTTTATTCTTATGCTTATTTTAATTGTGCAGCTTTACAGTTTTATAATTATAAAGATCCACTGTTTCTACATTTTGCTGTTGTTTCCATTCCATCCACACAGGATGACTCTTGTTCATACTCTCGTATGTGATGGGGAACATCTGCTAAACCTCCTCAAAAAATCAGCGTAATGAAATTTCACATATATTTAGTTCTAAATTTGTGCATCACATAATTTGTTTCTCCTGTTCTCTTCCTGTTTGTGTGTGTTTAAGATCTTTAACTGCCCACGCACGCCCCCCCAACAGACTGTAGTCCATTTGAATGTGTGAGACTACAAACCTGCAGAGCTGCTCCGAGTTTGCACAATACCACAGGAATGCAAATGCTTCCTCTTGCTGGGCTCATTATGAGCCTTAATTAATACATGTAAATTAGCTTATTTAGCGGCCCTTTCTTATGGTGAGCGTGTGGGGCATTACCGTTAAACAAAGGCGCCCGTCAGGACAATCGGATTTCAATCTGTCGTTTGCACACGAATGGGCTTGCCGTCTGTGCCTGTTAGAATGAGGTGGGTGAAGTAGAGATAAAGGCAGGGTGGCAGGCTGAAGGATTTGCGAAGTCCGGGCTTGTCACAGCCACAGTCGCTGGTGTTGGAGAAAGGGCAGACCAAATACCAGTGATGTCCTGATATGAGCCAGAGACCAAACTATTCATCCCCTACTTCTCATATATATTTATGCTGCTGCTCGAAAAGGGAAAAATGTCAAAACCCTCGGTTGTTGAGGCCAAATCTGCGACTCCTACAAAGCAGGTTTTGTTATTTCTAGATATACAGAATACAAATTGTATATTTCAATGTGATGACTATTGCCAATCAGCCATACCACCACTACTGCTGACATGAAACGGCATGCCTGGTCTACAAGTGACTCTTTCACAGCTGAGACAGCGGGGAGGCCTCGGGGTCCTCTTTGCCTCATGTTGGCCCCTTGTTGTCTGGACAAAGCCTGCTGATTAGAGTCTGATTATGGAGATAAGGAGTCTGTTTCAGATTAGATAAGAACAACCCAACATAGCAGGCGTGATGGGGCAGTGAGATTTATCTATGCTACGGTAAAAAGGCCAGACGGAAGGAATTTCTGAACGCCACCAAAACAAGACAAAAATACTTCCACTAACTTGATGAGAGTTGTAAAGAGAGTTATGTGGAAGATTCCTTAAGAGGCAAATGATAAGACTCAAACCAAAGAATGGTACGAGTTTTAGCATTAGAATTTTACTTTAAATTGTCGTTCCATATCTGATATATATGGAAAATCAACCAAATAAGTTGATGGATCAATACCAGACATGGTAAACGGGTTACACGAGAAAAGCTCTCAAGCATTTGTCAACAAAGAGTTTTGACTAACACAGAAGACACTGCTTAAATTCTCCCAGCGATTAAAGTGATTGATTAATCCTCCTCCACGTCGGCACGGAGAATGACGCCTCTGGCGCCTGGCTCGTCTGTCCCTGAGCTCCTTGGCATGGAGATAATGGGTGTTCTGGCTTCATCTTAAGTTTGCACATGTGTTTCACGCTCAAACGTTACCAAATACATCACAAAAGTTATTCTGTCGAATGGGGAGTGTAATCGCAGCGCAATAATGTTATAATACACAGCTCTGTTGGACAGCCTGGGGTTGGTGAATCACCGCAATGTTCTGCCATCATTCCAGAGGAGGTATTCCCAGCATGTTTTTTGTCCAGCCTGAAAGCATTTCCTTTCCCCCTCTTGCTTTATTTATTTAGGTGGAAATATGTGTGAAGGATTGGAGTTTGTTTTGCCATCAAAGCCATTTTTTAAGGGATATTTTCATATGTAATCGTGGTGAAACAAGTAAAACGTGGCTTCGCGTAGCACTGCAGTCCACATGTTGGTGTGTGGTACACTGTCCCTCTGTTTTTAACCGTGTAATTGACAAGTTGCTATATTCTAGAGGTTAAGGCAGTGAGCGGGGGGGGGGGGGGAGAAAGGTTGTTTGCTTTACACGGCTCCGTGCCTCTACATTTCTGTTTTTTTAAGTTTCCAGTTTCACCCAGCTTGTTTCCGTCAGGTTTTATTCATGACCTCCATCTGGAAATAATATATCTTCATAAAAAACAGACCATCAGCAATTTTGGGGAAGAATATGCGTGTGTGTGTGTGTGTGTGTATGCAAGTGCAGGGAGAGGGGCATTAGGGCCTCTTCTGTAGGACCTAGGCTCCACCATTGTAACCGTGTTAGTGCAATGAGAAAGAAATACTTGAAGCCAAAGCCTCCATCATCCTCCCTTAAAGCCCTGCTGCCATGCATTTGTGGTCTGGCTGAAGTCTTTGATTCGAATGCAAAGTTAGTCATCAAATGTAAGAAACCACAGCAGGCAGGTCTTTGGCAAAAAAAAAAAAAAAATTGACCTTGGCTCAGTCTAAAAATATGCATTAGCTCAGTGAAAGCCTGCAAAGTTCGGCAGGAAAGAAGATCTGGCTGGTCTTTGACTTGCTCACGGGAGCGTATGCAGCCTCTGACAGAAGAGATAGAACAGATATTCACTCCAGGCTCACAGAACTCCTCTGTTCCTGCCTGCCGCCTTGGCTTTGGTATATACAGGAGGGCAGCCGGTCACACCTGAGAGCCTCTGAAGAGTAGCCAGACATTTAACCAGCCTGTCCGCAGAGCACAGAGGCGTCTCAGTGTGCCGTGAGCGGTCTGTATATCTAACTGTCTAACTAAGCATTTGTCTGTCTGCCTGGAGCCGATATGATCTCTTTTAGAGCTATAATAGCTTTAGCAGGCCCTAAAGGAGGGAGCAAGTCGTTTTGGAGAGGAGAGGTTTTAATTTCGGGGGTGGTGTGTGGCTGGATCGTGTTTTAAAAGCCCTGAAGTTAACCCGAGTCGAAAGGTTTATGCCCACCACTAAAGCCACAGAGGCATCTTGAAAGGTGTAGTAGCTCAGCGTTGTATCCAGTGACATCTCCGAGGGCCCACTGCATAGTTTTCTGGTTTTTAAACAAGTCCCGACTGTAGCTCTGTGCAAGATGTCTTAAAATGGACCGTTGAAATAATTATAAGAAAAGAAGAAAATTAAGTGAGAATTAAAAGCATTTTTCGTCATCCAATGTTTACCTATATGTGCAGCTCTTTTGGTCATGAGAGCACCACATGTTCTGCTGCCATGCATTCCCTCCCTTCACATCACAGCAGCAGTCTGGGTTAGTGTTCTTTTGAAGCTCCCCCACCTTTCTTCCTCCCCAGTTCATCCATCATACAGAGTCTGGAACCTCCTTTTGCCCAACCCTTCCTCCTGCGATGCCGCCACAGCCCTCCCTCCCTCCTTCAGGTCAAGACCTCCATATTAATCAGTGCTCCTATACGTTGTTGTTAAATTGTTCCACTCCATACATAACTTCACCCCCCATCAGTGTCCTCCTCCTGCCAGTCTTTCTCTGCTCCTTTCTTCCAAGTTGCAGCTCACAACTGCTGGGAAGCATCTGGATTCCCCCCCCCCCCCCCTGCCCTCCCCATCTTCCAAGTGGTTGAGACCTGAGGGCAGGGCTGCTGTGGATCAGGAACTGGGGTTTGTTTGTGTGTCAGTGTGTGACTGTGTGCTGATTGAAACTGCTGTTCAAATCAAAGTGCCTGCCTTTTGTTGGAATCCTCTTCGTCACACCTCAGTCATTTCTCGGTGGGGGGGGGGGGGGGGGGGCTACCCCGGGGCAGAGGAAGTCTTCCCCTTTACAGTTAATCTTCTACCCGAAATCAACCATGACCCCCTTCCGAGTCACATAATGATTCACAATTTATATGAATTTGTGCCTTTGGGACTTTTTTTTATGAGGTTTTAGAATTTCTGTAAAAGTGAGAAAATTATTTGGTTGCATTTCAACTTTTCAAATAGCAAAAAAACAAATAATCAAACATACTAATTACACTATTCTTGCTTATTCATAAACGTAATTTTTTTTATTTCTTTTGTCATGGTTGGATGGATAAACTGGCAGATTTATAAACCAGAGAGTGGGAGGGACAAGTCTTTCATTACATAAAGAAACCCTACTTTTTTCTATTATGTGGGACATAATTGATCCAAATGTTTCCACATAACTGTACAGTATGTTACTTTAAATTATAAAGGTAATCACAGCATGAATGCAGCCTTTCTTTTTGTAATTTTATCAGGTGCGTTTTTGTACTTTTCTTCTCTAATATCGCGTTAGTCTGTTGTAATCCCATTTAGAAATGTTCAAAATGTTTATCTTGACAATGAGGTGAAAGGTAATTAATTAACTAACAGTAATTGCAGTCGCACACAGTGTTTACGTCGTGTTTCCTGAACAACAACAATGACGTACAGCCTCGGAGGTTTTGTGCAGGTTGTTAAACCTCTTTGCCACAAGTCCCCAATTAGGGTTCTGCCCACACAGCTATAAAACAGTTAGCAGAATCATTCAGACACTGTGAGATTTAACACTATTAAGGGCTCATTAGTACCTGCATACACAATTGCTGCCAGCACAGGAGGATCATTAACATAGACCTGTTAACCTCGGCTGGAGCCCTTTGCATTCATATTAATTTAAATCCCTTTAGAACTAGTTATTCAGTTTTTATTTCTTTTTTTAATTTACAAATAATCATTAGAAAATCTATGAAATCCAACTCATCCTGTCTGTGAATTGTTTGATCTATTAAGCGTTTTGAAACTCTTCTATTTTCAAGGATTGTAAAATGGCAATGAACAGCAGAGTATGCTGAACACACGACATTACACAAACACACAAAATCAGATTATATGATAGCATGACTTGGTGGCAAGCCAAGATTCGCACACGAGTTCTCACTCGGTAACGGAAAATGACAGATGGTGAGAAGAGAGAAAGAAAAGCATCTGTTGAAAGAGAGAGAGGTTAAGTCTCATATTGCATGAGGACGCCAACTAGTCTTTGCAGGATAAGAAGTGGACAGTAGGTTTTGTGATCTATAACTTTGGTTAGACTGAGCGCCATCGCTATATCTTTCTGAAACGTACAAAACCACATTTTCTTCAGTTTGCATATTCTCCCTGTGTCCGTGTGCGTTCTCTGCAGGTTCTCCGGTTTCCTCCCGTGTGAGTGTGTGCATGAGGTTGCCTGTCTTTGTCGAGACGTCGGCCCTTGCTATGAGCCGACGTCTCGTTCGGGGGCGTACCCCGCCTCTCACCCGTAGTCATGTCGGGATAGGCTCCAGTATAATCCGTGACCCTTATGTCAAGACGTTCCTGATCGCCTCATCTTCAAGGAGATGAATGAATGAATCACAAAGCAATGGAAGCTGCTACTTTCACATCACCCACTTCATCGTTTCATCAGCCTCTTCATCCTTAGCAGCCGCAGCAGACTCATCCGTCACCGCCACCACCAGTGTCTGTGGACCTATTTTACTGCAGCTCATTCACCGAGATCATTTGAGAGCAAAAGGAATAAAGGTCTCAGTTCCTTATATTTGAGAGGTGGTGTTTGTTCTCAAATCACTATCTCTTTGTTGTGGTGTGATTTAAAATGAGCAATTGTGTTTCTGGGATTAAGTAAACATTAAAATTATTAATTAAACAGTATTGCCTCTTGAATGTTATTCATTCTTGCAAGGAGGGCATGCAATGTTACCTACTGTGTTAATTAGAAAACTAAAATGCAGCTTCTGCTCCTCTGTTTAGCAGGTTTTACAGAAACCAGATTTTGCAGTGTTCATAAATAACTTCTCAGATTTCCTGCTCCAGCATAATCTCTCCCAGTAACATAGTTTCTTGCCTTCTGCTAAACATTCTATTGTTTATAGCCAATGCAACAATCCAAGTTCTGAAAACTCATATTAAACTGCTTTACAATCTAATTAAGCACCGCTTTAGATACTCAGGAGTAAATTACCTCAGCAGAAGTAATTGCATGTGATGGTTAGCAAGCAAAAAGGAGTCACAGGGGTGGATGGTCCACTTTCTGTTTGCCAGAGCAAGAGGGGTCGAGAGGTCTTTTTGGGGTGAATGTATGGCTTGTGTTTGCAAAGGGGCCTTGAAGCTCTTCTGCAAACAAGAGTTTAAGATCAAACATTTAAACTTGGTCCCGGTGTGACGGTTGGGGTGGGGGCTGCATGGCAGACAGAGGGGTTAAAAACTCTCTACAATACCGCATCACATCTGGTCTCGCTAAACATCTCAAGACAACCCTGATCCCTGACAATCTGAATCTAAACCTTTTTGACAATGGGTGCAGCTGAACAAGTTACCATCTGACCCCTCCCCGCTCAGTCACATGCTGGACCTTTCCCTCCTGATAATCCGCCTAGTTAAGTGACAAAGGGTCAGCTGTGTAAGCTGAACAGTAATTCAGGAATGGGAGGGTTGGCGGTGAGCTCAATCAGAGCGACACAGTGTTAGTTCTGAAGAATAGCTGTGCACTCAAGTGGGCCAATAATCTGCAGAGCATTATGAACACTTTGCATTGTTTCTGAAAGAACGTGCTTAGAGGGAGAGACAAAGTTGGCTAAGACATTTGAGTCCCTTATTTTTCCTCTTCATGGACTCTTCTTTATTTAGTTTCCTTCATGCCTTGTGTCTCTCTTCTAAAGAAAGAGCTTCCTTGGACTTGTACGACTGTTTCTCCTCCCCAGCAGACCATCAAAATGAAGATTAGTTGTCGAAATTGAAGACTTGAGCAGAGTCACTTGACCCTGGAAATGTCATGGTTTCCAGGCCATTTGAGGAAATGGAGACAAAGAATTGTATCCCACAACGAACCGTGAGCAACCTTTCAGTGAGACAAACGCGCCCCCTAGAGGAATAAATCGTGGAGCTGCAGCCAAAATGTACTGAGCTCTTTTGGAATCATGGCAGGCTTGGCTAACCTGCATCTCAAGGGATCCCAGACTTTGAGGGTGTTTCGTTCCAGGCTCAAGGGATAAGAATGGAATGACACTGTAAAAGGAAAATGTTCTGATGAGTTATTAAGTTATGTTGCCTGTAAACAACAATTTTCTCTCTTTTAGCTTTACTGAAATGGTTAGATAGTGTAAAATAATACATGAAAAAGTCCGTGAAATCCTGTCTAAGAAGGCGTGCCGTACTTCAAGGGAGACAGTGTCGCTGTGGGAGAACTGCTGGTTACAGATTTAGAATCCAATAGCATGGTGTTTGATTTTTTGATTTGCCATGCTCACTAGCCATTGGTCAGATTGTTGAGAGTCGGACAGAGAGAGGGAGGACAAAGACAGACCAAAAAAAATAAGGAGCCACTGAATCAGAAGAAACAACGGGCTGCAGAAACTGCAGATCTTCTCTCTGAAGCCATGTCTGACTGTGACGGACTACCCATGGGTGAGCTGAAGGACTCCTGTGTGCATGTGCGTGCATTTCAAGGGATATATATATATATTTGTGCATATACCGGTACATTTGAACTGTTCTGGTTTACGTGTCTGCAGTGTATATGTGTATGTTTGAGGTCAGCCGTCTTTCTCTGCTATTTTAGGCAAGGCCCTCCACTGAGACAGCTCACACAGCAAATATTCAGCTGCAGAGAGGAGCTGGTTCAGTTTGGGCCCTTATATGGAGAGTTTCTGTAAGTCCCCCCCCCCCCCAGTTCCATCAAGATAATGCAGGATGTCTGCAGAAGGGTTAACCAGAGATATGTATAGAAGCAAACAAAAGAGGGAGGTTGAGTGGAGGTAAGAAGTTAATTTTCACTCCCACATGGTTGAAACAACAATGCTGGATTTGACCTGCTGTTCCAGTGGTGCAGGAGACAAATAGTGTAAAGATGTGCATGTGTGTATGTGTGCGAAGTGACGTGTGAAGTGAAGGGTCATTTCCCATAAGTGCTGCCAAGTCCTTATTGCTGCCTGGCTGACAGAGGAACAGAAACAATCGGTTATTTATAGGAACTGTCCCCTTGTTTTGTTCACTCAGTCATGCTTTAGTCTCCTTTTCATTTCCCTTATCTCCTCATTTTTCCTGTTCCCTCCCCTCTCTGGCTTAGCTCATGCGTGATTCCCTAAATTATACATGACTCAGTGGTATGAGAACTGTTTGATATTGACAATTACAACCCCCCCCCCCCCCCCCCCCCCCAGCCTGGGCAACAACTGCTTAGATGGTTATATTTGTTTGGTTGCTGGCCACACCTCTGCTATCCATCATATCCAAATCAGGTTACAGATTTTCCGTGAATCTGTAACCTGATTCATGATTAAATGAAACAGAATTAAAATCCTGAACTTCATTGTGCAACATTTTAATATTTCTATTCACGTATTTTGGATTTCGAAATAAAATGTGGTAATTTGTGAGCACTGCTAGGATAAACGGTAAGAACGGATGCGAAGCTGGCGATGTGAGGGTGAACCCATTACGGATGTCAGGGAATTAAGATGTTATCTGGAGGAAATGATTCCTAAAAGAAATAACACAGTGTTTAGAAAATGTGCCATAGAAATGACAGAATGCATTGAGATATTAGCTGCATATATATTTACTGCTTATTTATTCTGTGATGTTACAGTCATGGCTGGCTTTCTGCACATATTGCAAAGTGTTTATGGGGAATTCAGATGTTGTTATTGTTTTCTTTATAGCATAAAGGGAGGAAAATGGTACAAATGAAATGGCAGCGTAGAGTTAGGTGCCGAAAGCCAGACACAGATTTTAGTTTGAACTCTTACGTCACCAGTTCAGTTGATATCCTGCAGATGGAAGCATTTTCACATTTTATGAATGGCCGTGCTGATAGTGGAGGGTAGAACAAAAACATTTTTTTATAGAACACCAGGAGATGGGATACATATGTGGCCAAAAAGAAAATGGAAAGAAGGGTGAAGGGGTGAGGAGTGAGGCTGTCACCAAGGAGATCCGTTTAAAAGCCGTGTTGCTCACGCATCTCTGGGAATGCTGGTCAGTGGGAGCTCACGTGTTGATGTGACAGAAACCAGCATAATAGTTAATAGTTGTGTGTGTTCAGACATGCAGATAAGAGATTTAGACATCATCATGCCCTACGCTGCTTCTGTCAGCCCTCCGTCTGTGCCCTGAATATGAGGACATGCAGTTTTGCTGATGTTAAACATTTTCCTCACCACACTGGCTAAAAAGTGGGCTATTAGTCTCTTGTGTCTGAGCTCAGTCACCTGCATGTCCGTGTTGTGTTTGTGCAGCATGCGGTGAGAGGCGTGACGACCTCAACACGGGGGAAAAAGGGAGCAGAGTTCTTGGTTCTTCTTCCAGAAATGGGGGAAGGGCGTACATGGATGTTTCTGCAACCAAGTCAGATGTGATTAATGTAGTGAACGCTTGAGAGAACACACAACCTTGCATACTCCGGGTTACACAGCATGGGTGCCCAAACTCCACGCTGCAGCTCTGCTGAAGTTTCATGGAAACAAGGAGGTGGATTTAGATACATGCATCATTGTCACAGCAGTAGAGGGTTGAGAGATTACAAAGTTTGTCCAAGTGTTTCTTTCTGCTTTTTAATGCACACACACACACACAGTATGTTGTCAGGAATATTTAAGAAGCACGTTTAAATCTGTTGTACATTTTTACCTGTCCATGTTTACCTCGTATACTTGTCTCTGTGCTGAGAGGCTCCGGGTTGGATTAATTCATGATGTAGAGCACATGAGCAGCTAAATAACAGGGACAGGCTCACAGATGGTGGCAGGATCATGCAGAGGATTGGCCTTGTTTCTACCTCTGTTTAAAATCTTGACTGATCATCTGTGGATAAAACAAGTGTCATGCATTTCTTTCTCTGTAGAAAGAAATGCATCTCAGTTTGAACATGGCCTGCATCAAAGTCAAAACCCTTCGTCTTGTCTCTATGTGCTTAATGGCTTCTACAAAGTACATGAATACCTCTACTTTTTGGGGGGGTTCGTATTCTTTCCATCGTCACAATCTCCTCTTCTGCTACCTCATTTGCTGTTGTCAAACCTTTTGCCTCCTCATTGCCATCTTGTGGATGTATTAATCCCAGAGTAAAAGATGCATGGAAGTATTGAAGTAAAATGTAATATTATGAATATTATGAATGCTGACACTTCTATCCTGTTTATAGAAGAATATGATCATGTGTGTGCACCCTCCGGCTTCACGGATGGGTGATGGCAGGAAGGAACCATGGGGGGAGGGGTGATGAAAGGAGGGGTGGAGTTCAGGCATCTCCGCCACCTGCCACCCACGGAGCTGTGGGCGGACCTTAGAGACCCCATGGTCGGATTGTGGATCTAGATCCCAAATGTGGCCCAGAATGAGCTTTGCAATAATATGATCTAAATTGTATAACAAGAGCAGCAGAGTCGGCGCTTTCCTAAAGCAGAGGACGGAGAGAGAAACAGAGCTGCAGCTAGTAGCAATATAGAGGCCTTGAACCATAAACCCATCAACCGTTAAAAGGGGACGATCTTTGAACCAGACATTATTACCTCCGCCGAGGAGGTTATGCTTTTGCCTGCGTTGGTTTGTCTGACTGTTTGTCTTTTAGCAAGATAACTCCAATGGATCTTGATTGGATTTTCAGAAAGTGTTGGGAATCTTACCAGGAACAGTTGATTGAATTTTGGCAATGATCCAGAGTAACATTGCAGTCAATGGAGCTTCAAAATGTGTTCCTCAATATCTCAGTTGATTATGGACTGATGTTTAATGGCATTTGACATAATCATGTAGGGTGGGGGCCTCTATCTCACCACCGAATTCATCTTGATCGGATCCAGAATGTTAGAAAAAACACCTGCTGCAATAAGAAAAACAAGTGCATCATTTCATGATTATTTCATCTGCTGCCTTAAAGGCATTCCCGCCTTTGTTTCATTTTTTGGCACCTCTGTCTCGTGATCTAGTAGGAAGCGCGGGGGGGGGGGGGGCGTTTCATCCATGAATGTAGGCCACAGACTTTAGCTTCTTCCGTCTTGTTATTTTTCCCTGCAAGCTTGAATTATAAATAATGCAAAGATATGCACATGCAAAAAACGAACTCCTTTTACACCTCACCAAACTCCCACCTGGCTCACTTTTTAATTTGCTCCTGATGTCTTTGCCCCTCACCCTCCTCAAGCACTCTCTGTTTCTGTTTCTCTTCCGTCCCCTCCCCCCTCTATTCCATTAATTTCTCTCATCCCTTCGTGTTCCTTTCATTTTCTCCCTCTCCTGTCTATGTGGTTGGATCCCCCGGTCTCTGCACAGTCTGCAGTGTGCCAGATAAGACAGAAAGAGAACACAATGATAATCACGTTTAGCCACAGCAGGGCTCCCCTGGCAATGTTAGTATGTTTTGGCATTGAAAGCAGTGTTGTGCAGCGGGGGGGGGGGGTCTCATGTGACTCTTTACCACTGCACACAGTATGTGGGGGATTCTGTCACCCTGTGTGGAAGAGCAGGAGGGTAAGGACATAATAATATGGATCCCACAGCACCCAGGTTATTTTAGTAACTAATCATCGTTTATACTGGGGGGACGCGTGGCTTCATCATAGTTGCTGCCTCATGCATGATCAGTATCTCCTACGTCCCCTATGAGTCATAATAAGGCTGGTCTGTCCCTGCGTTCCTCTGTTACCCATATTTGTCCTCCGATAACCTTTTTCTCTTCCTGTCCTGTCTGTTTTCCTTTCTCTTCTTCTCTCTCTTCCTTTCCTCTTCTCTACTCTTCTCTCTCTTCTTTTCGCCTCTCCTCCCCGACCCTGCCCTGTCCTCATCTCACCTCTTTTCTGCACTACTCTATCCATTCCTCTGTCCTCTACCTTGCCTTGTCCTCTCCTTCTATTCTCCTCTCTCCTCCTCCTCTTGCAGAGGAGGAGGAGGATTTATCCAATAGGCCCAGCCCCTTGTGCGCTCACTCGTTGGCGTGTGATAGGGGAAGGCTGGGCTGTCCCAAGCTTTATCCAAACACACACACACACACACACACACACACACACACGCATACACACGCACACACACATGCACACACAGTGACTGGCTATGTCGGAGCCGCCTGCACGCTTAGCTCAAACCCTCTTAAAGCTGTTTTTCTGCTGGAGATCAGTGGGAGCTAGCAACACACAGCTGTCTCTGCTAAAGACAGAAGGACATAGGGAGGGGAAAGGACGAGCAGGACGGAGGAGAGGACAAGCATACAGGAAAACCAAAGCACCGGCAGCCTCCTAACTTCTGTCTCCGTGCCTCTCGGGCAGTCTGGTGCTGTCATTCCAGGGAGCGTTTCCAGGACTTTTTAGTATTTTGCGAGAGGGAGGTGGAAAAGAAAAGGTGAAGAGGGGCTTGAGTTCACAGGGCATAATCAGAGTGAATGGGTTGCCATGGAGACTCATCCAGGAAACATGACCCCTTCAGAGTGAACGGAGCGAGTGCCTCGGAGGCCGAGTGAACGATAAACGGAGACATCACCGAGAGGAAGGAGGGAAGACGGGAAGGAGCGGTGAATAACAGCGGGAGCAGAAAGGAGTGGAGCAGAATGGAGGACGGCTTTTCCAGCTACAACAGCTTGTATGACACCTCATCACTGATGCAGTTCTGCAACGGTAAAACTAACTAATCCCAACCCCTCCTCTTCATTCCCTCCACTCCCGTGGCCATATGCCGTTTCTGTGGATGTGACATGTCGCCAGACCGAGAGGGTCCAAAACCAAGTATGTGTTTATGTGTAGAGGTTTCAAACTATTTTAGTGCCTGAACTTCACGTCTTCGGTGAAAGCCTTCATGTTGTTGTGCATTTTGATCTTGAACTGGGCCTCGCTGTAAAACGAGGAAAAACCAGGAGAAAGTTTCTGGAATCTAGGGCAGAATAATGTCAACAATCGGCCGGCACCATTATGAGCTAATAAACAAAGAAGCGGGGAGGATGAGGAGCAGCTCGCAGCAGCAGCAGCTGCCCCGATTACTCTGGTTCAGCGTGATGAGGCAGGGGCATGTCGTGAATGCAGTTCTCCCCAGTTGGCTGATTGCTGGACAGAAATGACAGAGCAGGACACGAGCGCCGGAGCTGCCCGCTGTGCTCAGAAGCAATCATTCAGGTTGCTAAAACGTGGGCGGGGGGGGGGGGGGGGGGGGAGCTCGGGGCAGAAGCGTGACACATCAGTATGACGTCAGTGCTATTTCCAAGAAGCTGTATTTGGTTTTCTGTTTTTTCAAAGTGCACACATTGTAAGTTTCAAACATTCAAGTTTTGAATAAAACTCAGTTTGTTCACTGCCCTCTTGAGCCCCCGCCACAAAGGGGGTTGCCCCACAGCACAAAAACCTGTCTCTAATGCTACTACTGGAGTGGTGGGACTTCAGTAAGCTCCTCTGAAACAGTTAATGGAGACAAAATAAAATGTTTAACCCATAGAAGGTGGAACCCCCCCTTTATCCCCCTCATAATGATGGCATCTTCACCTTTGCCAACACAAGCGATTATCGATAAAGCGAAGACTAAACTAGAATTTCAATTGGTGGATGATGAAAATAAATCTCTATTTACGTGTTGTGCAAGCAGCAGAGGTCAATGGGCTGTCGGATTGATGCTGCCCATCTGAATACATTACAGGAATGTATCTCTTGCAGGAATCACTGATGGATTTAGTCCAATTGCAGGCTCTTTATTCCATATGGATTTTCCCATGTTAAATTCACAAAGGAGGCCCAAATAGAGAAAGACTGGAATAAGATAAGTTGATTCTCAACGCAGTGATTCTCTTGTCCTTTCACACACTCACACACATGCAAAACTACAACATGGTTACCTGCAGCAGCAAGGGAGCAGTATTTTAATCATTGTTCCAGCAGACTGCTCTTTATATATCTGATTGTGCGTAGGCCGGAATGACATCATGCTTCTCGGCCGTGCTGCACCCAGATCCTCAAGGCAGAAGTAAATGATGTCACTCATCCCTCGTTCTCTCCCTCTCCCTTGGCCCATGTGTTGTGGGGCAACCGGCCAGACTAATGTTCTAGGTCAGCTAAACGGTAGAAACAAATGCAGGCTGAACACTTTGCTCTCAGAGGGTTTGGGTTAGCTCAGGCTAACCGATTAACATCATTACACAAAGACACACATGCAGTAAGTGAATCCTGCAGATATGTTTTTTTATTTGTGTGTTTGTGTGTGTGTGTTAGTCCATTAAATTAAATTTGGGATCTACTGGTTCTGGGGAAATGGACAGCTTTGATTAAATTAGTCTGTGTTGTCTCTCTGGTAAATTTCATTGCTGTTGGTTTTATAGAATTACCATGGTCCTTATGTCTGGCAGGGAGGATGCTTGATCAATTTAAATTAGGAGTGAATCAGTTTGATGGACTGCAGTCAGATTGCATGTTTGTCCAAAGGAACCTTTTAATGAAAAAGCAGCTAAATTAATTTCCACATCGTCCCGTCTGCCTGTTGTTCAAATTTATTAGACCAAATATTATAAATTCAGAAATACCATCTGACATTTTTAGCCACGTTTCTAGTATGAATCCTGATGCTAATCCAGTCAAGACTGAAATGTCTCAATAACTCTAATACTGATGATCATATCCTGTTCATCTGAAAGCCTAACAAACCATTTTGTTTTTACGAGAGAGATCTGGTCTTGTACCTTTGGACCTAACGTCTGCTCATATTTGCATCAAACATCCCTTTATCTCTATGCTCCACACTCACTGTGTTCACCCACAGGCACAGCTTTACCTCAGCTCTGTGTACTATGAAAATGCCTGCAAGACCAGTGAGTGGGTAAGAGGAAGACAGAAAGATAGATACATGCAATTTAGGAGCGGGCGCGCTGACCTTTGTGCTGATATTTCCTCCACTCTTGTAAAACTGTTCAAGCATTTTGCTGGAGAAACGGTAAGAGAGCGGCGTGGAAGAACGCGGTGTGCCCGCCTGCTATTATTCCTGAATAGCTTGAGTGGCAGTTTAATGAGTGTTGACCTGAGTGGGGTCGCTCATCCACCGCTCCTGATTCATTTATAAAGGCTGACATTGATGTGTTTCAGAGCACATATCACTTTCCATGTCTTTAATCGCAGCCCAGTCTCTGATGTCAACCCTCTGACACTCATCCTGTTCCTCAGTTTGCTTTGCTTTCCCTTCATCCATATATCAGACTGTCCCACTTTCTTTGTTTTATCTTCTGCATGTTCCCTAATTTGAGATCAAAGTTGTTTTGATTTTTTTTTTGTCTCCAGGCAGTCAGATGTCGAGCAGCACAGTTTGAGCCTCTGTAGTCACGAGTCTCGCCCCACCCCTCCTTATCTCCCTCACTATTTTTCTCCCCTCTCTCCCTCTCTCCTGATAAGGTTTTGCCTTGCACTTTCACTTTCATGCTGCAGAACAGAGAGCCATTATCTAGGAGCAGCTCATTAAATGTGCATATGCAGTATTAAAATATAGTGATTGAACAATTGTTCATCTTTATAATCAGTGGAAAAACTTTCCAATACAAGTTTTTTTTATATTAATTTAAAAAATCCAATTTGCACTTTCCCAGAGATGTTTTTCAGACATTAAATGTCTGACGAATTGTGTAAAACTAAATAAACAGTTTCCTAACATGAAAAAAAGTAATTTATATAGTTGCAGATCATTCATTTCAGGTTGAGTTACAGGGATGGGTGACGCTTGAATGTGTATTTTACAGTTGAAGATGGTGTAAGGCAGACATGGGCAAACCCAGGCCCGGGGGCCATATGCGGCCCGTTGGTCTTTTTAATCCGGCCCGCCAAACTTGTCCAAATGATATAATTAAATAAAATTGTATTATAATTAAACCTCATTCATTTGACCTTTTCCCTGTAATGCTGCCTGTAAAAGGCCAAATCCTTTAATGCAATAGCTTTCATGTGTCATTTATATTAGCTCACACAAATACTCCTTCCATCTGTTCTTGGTTCGGCCCCTCTGTCAAGTTTCAGAACCTATTGTGGCCCGCGAGTCAAAAAGTTTGCCCACCTCTGGTGTAAGGTCTCCCTTGAACTAATCATTTAAGATTATTTTAATGATCAATTAAATATCTATGATAAGGTGAGTGTTGGCCAGATTCTATTTATGGTAAATATCGCTATTAGCATATTGTCTGCAGTCAGTCTAAAACCACAGCCCGTTGATTTGGTTACTCTCCATCCCTGAACCATGGCCAGGACTTCATCTGTCCAGTAATGATGTGAACAGATATAATTAACCTCTTGGTGCCCGTGAAGCAGCTCCCAGAGGCTCCTCGTCACACTAATTGGTCTCCTACACCTGCTGTTAATAAAATATCCATGGGGAAAGCCCAAGCCCTGCATGTGCACGTGTCCACCATTGCGTATGTTCACCCTGTCTGTGACAGATGGAGAGGGAAAAGAGGAGAATCCCATTCGATTTCAAATAGATTCAATAAGAGCACAAGAGATGAGAGGAGTGGAGGACGGGCCTGGTTATTTGATTTTTGCCTCCATTTTTTTACAATAAGGGATTGTAACAGACACCACCTATACTGCACTCATCTACTGCCACACCATAGCAGTAGTATACAGATGTGTGGTGTTTGCCATAGCTGTGCCACTACTGCATATAGCCTGTCCCTATAGATGGCAGATTTACAACTGATTGAAGTTCAGGATGGAGGCACAGATTTTGTGTATCTGTCTTTTTGTGTGGCTATTTTCACACCATGGAAATCTGGTTTCCCACAAACAACACTGTTACTGGATGGAACAAGTGTCCCGCCTCTTGTTCCTTCCTGTGTGTTTGCTGCTGAGGGACAAAGCTCTGTTTTATGTGGAGAAATGTTGAGACTGAGACAGAGGCTTGTGTCACTGCCAGGCATGAATTAATTCTTCTGTGGTCTGTTTCCATCCTAAAAGTCACAGCAGAAAGAACTCTTCATCTCAAAGGAGACACTGATCTTAACTAGTTTAGTTGAATATTCCCCTTTATTGTCCCACATGAGTTTTCAAGCTGGTCTGCACCTGTCAGAAGAATACAAAATAATCTAGAGGCCATTAAAGGCTTTGACATTTTCCGCATGGAAGTAAAACACAAACTGTATAGCTTTTGAATAGAATTATCATTGAACAAATGAAAGTCATTTTAAAGCCCTAATCATAATTCTGGTTTTTGCTTCACAATGGTCGTCTGAACTCAACCTCCGTCCGCCACTAAAGTGGATCTGTCATTTGACTGAGCAGAAGAAACAAGAGAAAGAGAGGTTAAAGAACAAAGACTGTCGAGCCCTGCCTAAGTCTAATCCTCTAGGCTTCTTTCCTTCCACAGTCAGTTCAAGCCTTGTTCACCACAGTCACAAGAGAAAAGGAGACAGACAAACACAGACGGAGGTGAAGAAGGTTAGAGGCGGAGAGAGAGAATACAAATCCAGTTTGCTACTAAGCTCCATCCCTCTGGGAGCAGGGATCAGTACCATTGAGCAAGATCGGCTGCATTTATCAACATAATCCTTACTGGAATTCTAATTCCATCTTTTTCCTTCAGATTCCTCACACTTTTTAGGAACTGTAATGTTTTTACTGATTTAATAGGCATTAGATAATTTAAATTTCACATTTAAATGATTTATTAAAATTTTAAATAAAAACTTACACCGTACAAATCTATGGAACACAAAAATGTAACATTGAATGATCAGCAAGGATAAATTTCTGGATGTTTTTTTTTTTTTTTACCAGCCAGTGGCAGAGAGACTAGAAAGTTAATTTAAAATGTTGTCTCTAAATAAAAAGGCAAAGTGTGTGCTTATGCTTCTATGACCACTATCTCAGGTTTCCAGGTCCCTTTATGTAATTTTAATGCTTGAAACATGAACCGAAGAGAGCCTTCACTAGCGGCCCGTCAGTCCTCCCGGCTGAAATGATGTACTCGCTGTAATGCAGGCAGGTGGTCCTGCCAGAATGACAGCTCCTTTAAGAGGAAGGCGATGGGGAACAGCATGTCAACATGTAAGAGGTGCAGATAGACAGATAGATTTTGAGTTTGCAACTCAGCCACTTGGCAGAGAAAGAGACAGACTGATAGATATACGGTAATTAAAGGAGGTGTGAACAGGGTATTGGTTGGGTGTGATGGTTTTAATTTGGGGGGGATGAAATAGAGGTATGTGTGTCCAGGGGTGCAGTGGTAATGGATTTATTGTCAAATGTGATAGCAGCAGAGAGTGCTGTCATATTAAGAAGAAATTTAGCTCCATCATTCGCTTTCGTGTTGCAGTATCTTCACAAAACTGACTGACCTTTTCTGAATTCCACCCCATCTGTGATTGTGTTTAACTTAACTTAACCCCAGAGGTTTTAAATCAGGGAGGATGGTGACAGATGGAAGGGTGTTGGTGCGGAGGCGGGGGGGGGGGGGGGGGTCAACGCTGTGACAGCCACTCATTGTACATCAACGGCTGATGGAATCGTGCCGTCATTGTGTCCGTGTTGGGAGCAGAGCCACAGCAGACGCTGAACAGAAAATAGGAGCTTCATCAAGAATTACCTCCTCTGGGAAATGTGAATATGAACAAGGACTGCTTCAAGGGAAGTGTCTCAGGTGAGGAGAAAGAAAAAAAAGTCATGAATATATTGGTATATGCATGTGGACAAAAGTATATTTCTCATTGTTTAAAGTATAATGAAGTCGATTGTGTACCTGCAGATCCACAGCTGTGTGTAGGCCAGTGAGTTGTCGATGTGAAGCAGCGTTGTCATTGTGTGTTTTTGTCGAGTAAGTAATCGAGTAAATAATCAAAGGCGTGCTTGAAAACGATTAAGAACCTGCTCAATAATGGAGTTTGTTGACTCATAAACAAATGTGTGAAACTGCTTTTTCCAGTATTTACAAATTGAATCCACTTCATTGGAGCTGAATACTGTTTGTCCATCAAAGCTGTGATGGACCTGCAATCAACTAAATTACAAACTAATGTCAATCAATATTTACACATAAAAAGCAGAGTTTGGCACATATCATGATAAGAACCTGTCTCTTTACCTTTTATCTTCAGTTATACTGTTAACAAGTTTAATACTTTAGTTTAAATCTTTAATATCATAATACTAATAAATGTCATGTGTTGTGTGTGAGAAATGTAGTGTCTGTGATGTACTGCTGTTCTTGACTGTTTGAAGGAGATTAATTACAGAAGAGCGGGCCAAATTTCAGTAATCAGATTTCAAGACGGAGAACAGACTGCAGAGCTTCCGAAACACCAGACGCCTGCATTCGAATGCATAATGCATTACTCCGGTATTGCAAGACTGCAGGGAAAACAGCAGTGGTATACATTAATATTTCATCAACCTATGTGTGTGTGTGTGTGTGTGTGTGTGTGTGCGTGTGTGTGATGATTAATGAAGTGGACCCTGTTGGCCAGTGACTGGCCTTCAGGAGATTTGAGAATCATGTGTTACTGTACTTTAGGTTAAACTCAATAAATTCTGGCTCTTCAGTTAAGGATTCGTCACAAAGCACCTCTTTAAATCAAGGAGAGGACAGAAACAGACAAAAATGAACTAATTGTCTATAGCAGAAAAAAGCAGACAAATACTGTCAACAATAAAACATGAAGACGGCAACCAGAGGAACTGATTAGCATATACAAGAACCACAAGGTCTAATAATCTGCATTGGATTATTTCCACAATATTCTCACATTTGAATTATTCACAAAATATCAATATCTCATCTTTTTAATATTGCAGTTGTGGTCGATAGCGATATACCGTGCCACCTCTCACCCCATTGCAGCAGCGTTCTGACCATGCATCGCTGTGTTTCCTCAGATGACAGTGTATCAGCAGCCAGCAGTATGGAGGTGACCGACCGAATCGCCTCCCTGGAGCAGAGGGTCCAGATGCAGGAGGATGAGATTCAGCTGCTGAAGTCGGCCCTCGCTGACGTGGTGCGCCGCCTCAACACATCTGAGGAGCAGCAGGCCATGGGTTCGCGCAGAGGACCCACCAAAGGTAGTACATCCGCCGAGGCACCAGGCTCCTCGGGTGGTTCCTTTCTCTCCACCTCCTTCTCTTGAGTTCTCCTTCGGATACGACATGTTTCCTTCCGTCAACCAGTTGCTGATCTCCTCTTCTTCTTCCTCCTGTTTTCTTTATGCCTGGATTGTGTTGTCAAATGTTTTGCCGTCTGTGTGTAGACCCTACTTTGATGAGAAAGTCTTCCTCAGCAGACACCAATGTTGGGAAGCCAGGTAGGCTGGCTGTGAAGTCTGTCTGCTCTAACCAGGCCTCTAACCAGTATGTGACTCTGAAGGTCACATACTGGTTGATAACACTCTTTATTTTCGAGGCATACTGTACATTTTCCACTGATGTATCCTGAGCTCAAGGCCGATCAAGTTTCCGAGTGAAAATCAGCTGCAATTCAAGGCCGATTGTGTCCCAAAATGTGCATCTGAATGATGAAACAAGAACCGATTATGAATTGAAGATGATGCCAGTTTTGTTTTCCCGGGAGTAACGGCGGATGGATTAAGTTTTGGTTTCCTTTGAGAGCTGGAGGAGGACTCAGACTGAGCCGCTTTCTCTCAATGTTCTCCACTTTCAGCCTGCATCCCCTTTCTGAATTAGTTCCTCGCGAAGCTTAACCGATGCTCGCAGAATATCCCTGATAGGAGCACATTCATCTTCCTTAAATGCTAACAAAATTACCTCCTTTCACTCCTGCTGTGTAATTACTACATGAACGGTCACAGCGCAGGATGTGTGCATTCTAGAGTGTGTGCGCTGGAGGAACAATTAACTATATAAAGCTGCAGCTTTGTTACTGTGCCTAGCCTAAATGGCGTGTGTGTGTGTGTGTGTGTGTGTGTGTGTGTGTGTGTGTGTGTGTGTGTGTGTGTGTGTGCGTGCGTGCGTGCGTGTGCTATTCAGCAAACACTCGTGTAAATGGTAACATCTCAGTAAAGAAAATAAAACGAAGGTTTTAAGAATAAAAAGAGAGAGCGGCGTATTTAAGATATTCCTTGATGTCTGTTGTTTCTTTAGCCTTTATGTAGTTGTTGTGGTAATTTTGCATCATTTAAAGTCATTGAATGTTTGACTCAAGTATGAAAGAAATGCTGAGTTCTTCTTAAAAAGGTCTTTAGCTTTGTGATATGCTTGATTAGCTCCTTAGAATGAATTACCAGCTCTTAAACTAAATTAAATTGCTCCAATGCATATGAACCGGAGAACACTGGAGACACATTGCATGAATGAAGCAACACCTACCCCTCCTTTGCCTCAGTGCATGCTGGGATGCCTCCACCATGACCCCAGAGTTCATAAATCTATGGTTAAATGCAGTGTTGTAGATTTTTACTTCACGCCGATTTGAGTTTCACATCGAGCTTCAGTCTGAGCATGTCCACTGTCGTTGTCCCTTTTCTTCTAGCCAGGCCAATGATCGCCACTTTGCCGTTACGGCCCACGGTAAACAACGGGACCATGCTACCAAAGAAAGGCAGCGGGACTCTGCCTTCCCCGTCTGGATCTGGATCCAAGAGGGACAACAGCACACCAGCCAGCAAGAGGTATCTTTAGCATGACTGCTCCCTAAGAAGGTCATGTGTCCCAAAGGAGACGTACATGAACGTTTAACTCTCCTTATCTTTGTGCTGTGAATCTTATCTTCTTGCCTTGCATGTTCTCCCTCTCCTCTATTACATTCTTTTTTCCACCAGAATTCTCTACCTGCCCTTCAGGTGAGAGGAATGTGCAGCATACTAATCACTAATAAAGCTTTGTTCTCTGGAGTTTGTGTTGTTAACTGTTTGGGTCTTAGTATAAAGTGCAGATCAGATAAAACACACAGCAGCTGTCCTCGATGCCCCGTAGCCCAATTACTACGATTCCTCATGGGATAAGGCAGCAAACAACAATCTATCGCTCTTTCTCCCTCTTCTTTCTATTCTCTCCTGCTCTTTGCTGAACAACAGCACACAGGCTCTCCAGATGGGACACCCACCACCAGTTTTAGGGCTTGAATAGACTTTCCTCCCATAGGGTGGATTAGGTGACTGGGTCTGCTGACCACTGGATCGCTGATGGAGCCTTTTCATTGT
Source organism: Brachionichthys hirsutus (assembly GCF_040956055.1). Classification (NCBI taxonomy): domain Eukaryota; kingdom Metazoa; phylum Chordata; class Actinopteri; order Lophiiformes; family Brachionichthyidae; genus Brachionichthys; species Brachionichthys hirsutus. Next base: position 6,306,709 of record NC_090914.1, on the reverse strand, counting down.
TGTGAATGGGCAGCCTGGTCTGTGCCGTTAAAATGCAGATTTGCATCTGTCTGTACGGATATAGTAATTATGATCCACAGCAGGGAGTAAAGAGAGAATATAATAGCCACTGCTTCTTCATCTTCTTTTCTTTTTTTTGCACTTTAGCACAAAATTTCAACGTGTTATTTTCAGAAAAGCAGCATCAGCAGGGTTATGACCTAGCCCTTATACCCCCCCCCCCCCCCCCCCTGCTTTCTGTCGTCTCACCACAGCACTATGAGGCGAGCCAACTCAAATGAACACATGGGAACTCTGACGCGAAGAGATTCAGGGGACTCTAAGGGCAACCGGACTCGCACCGGATCCACCGGCAGCAGTTCCAGTGGCAAAAGAAGTGACAGGTAGCACCACGTGAACGCTGTTCCAGTTTACACCGCACACACTCGACTTTACTTTGAAAAGGAGAAGCCAAACTTCAGTAAGTCAGCTTACTACATTTTACAGAGAAGAATTCTTCCTCCTTGATAGGATCCTGCTTGTGTATTGATTAACCATGATACAATAAATTGAGCGCCTTATAAAACGCTTGTCAAAATCAATGGTGTGCCTGGAGGCAGGATGCTGAATGACAGCTGTTTACTCATTTACTTTGCAGCAAACAGAGGGAGCCAGTGTTCAGTGCAGGTAAGAACTAGAGGCTGCTTTACGCCTCTGCAGCGTGACGGCTGTGATCGTTTCACACTCTGGTACAACTCACTGACATTCATCACACTCCAGACTCTCAGCGGTTCCGAGGTCAGCTTCAGGTCAATGCAGCTCTACAGGAATCCTGTCTAAATGGAGAAGAACGCATTTAAGTAGTATGTGTTCCAAGGGCAAGACAGAAATGAAGAATACATCTGAAGTGGCTTGAACTGCACACAGAGGACCACTGGGGGCTTTGCTACATGATCTTTAACATTAGAGGTCTTTTCCGTCACCCATTCATCCACAAATAACCAGTTTACTTCATGCATTATTTCATGCTCTCATCCACATATTCATCTTTTCTTTTTCAGTAAGCTCTTTTTGTGTTGTTTGAACAGTAATTGTGTAGCCTACCGTTTAAGGCTTTGTTTCATACATATATTTTTGCTTATGAGTCATACAAATTCTGAAGACTGAGGAGAAAGGTTAATTATTATAAACTTCAAATTTAATTGAATAAAATTTTATCCTGAGTAGAAACAGAAAATAGCCCCATTGATTAGCTCATTACAGCTAATAGCATGCAGATCTACTCTACTATGGCAGATTCACACCAAACCAAACCTGCTTCCCAATAGTATGAAAGTTTGGATTATTTTTTCCCACATTTCAAGCCCTTGTTGCTGTAACAGTGAGGTTGAGCAATCCTAGAATTTTTCTTTTAGTTGCGATAGCTGTCCTGTTCTGCACAGATGCATTCTTCAAATCCTTCTATTGGTCTTGGTGATGTTGTCAAGATAGATATGCAAGTAAAAAATTACCATCAATAACCAGCAATTACTGATTGGACAGTTGATGTACGGGAAACAGGAAGTACGCTCATATTAGGACAGACCAGGAAGTGAGGATGTCATGATGCCCCTCACATGGTGCTTGTATCTTTCTGTGTGACCTTTACAAGGAATGCGACGTGTGACCCACTGCAAAGGTAGGTTCCCCCTGCTCCCCCTGCCCCCCTTCCCCAAAATCCCACGGCCTACACAGCTCTCTGGACAGAGCTGATGGATTTGTGCAGTGGATAAAACCAGGAATTATAAACCTGTAAAAAAAATCTCTTTGTGCAATGATCAGGGAGCTGTCCAGACAAGGGAACGATTGGTTTGGCAAAGTGTGTGTGTGTGTGTGTGTGTGTGTGTGTGTGCAAAACGTACCTTACTTGTAGACTAACACACACACACCTGCACCTGCACCTGCACCAGAGTGTGTTTGCAGCGTTTTGCAGCTCAGTCCTGTGTCACCCCATCTATATTACAGTCACAGTACGGATTTGCCTCAGTCGCTCCGCCAAACCGACCGGGACCGGCGGAAGCCTTGTGGCTTCAGCTGTAACAGGCAGTTCTGCTGCTGACCTCCAGCAAACCTCAGAGAGCAGACAGGCCATCAGGGCCACGAAGGGCAGTGCAGCGAGAAGGAACCAGAATTTAAGCCTCCAGTTTAGAAAGTCAGGGAGTTTGTCATCCAACTCTTCTCTCGATACACCCAGTTATCGAAGCCCCGTCAAGTCTCCCAGCCAGTACTTTCAGATTTGTTACTAGTTTGGAAAAATGAATAGCGAAAATTCACTCTTCATAAGTGTTAATTCCAGTTCTCAAGTCAAACGTATTATTTTATTCCTCATATAATGAAGCTGCAGGATTTGAATCATCACCTATTAATAACAAATAGATTGTGTTCATTACATTATACGGTCTCACGGGTGAGACTGTGATTTATGTTATAATAGCGTTTTCTTATAATGAGATTTTGAGGGTTAATGGATCCTTTTATTTGCTTTAGTTTCTTTAATGTTTTTCTTGCATGTTTTAGCATGTTTTAAATTGATGATTGATGATTTTTCTTTATCCACTTTTCTAAGCTAACCCCATTGCTCTGCTTGTGTCAGCGTTTTATGTTGGTTAACCTCTGCTGTGAGCTGAATAGTTATCAGTTTTAAAAGTTGTCTGTTGTCATTTTTCACTCTATGTTTCTGAAATGACTAATAAAGTCCGTTAAAAAGGTAATTTCTTTGTGTGCTCAAATTCTGTCATCTGTTGTCTGTGAATCTTTTCATCCTCCAATATCCTCATGCTCATCATTGTCATGGTCAACATTCACATGAAAATAACATGTTTCAGGGTTTTGTCGGGTTGTTTTTACTACATACATATATTACATATATTGTTTTAAATTTCAAATATAAAGAAACATGATCCAAGTGTTTTTTTCTTACATGTATATGATCTCATTGCTCTATTTTCTGCTGCTTTTTCTAGAGGAAGGTTTTGTGAAAATGTTCTTAAAGGGTCGACCCATCACCATGTTCATGCCCAAAGAGCAGGTGGATAGCTACTGTCTGGAGGCCAGGGCCGAGCTGCCCAGCAGCAAGCTCAAACTGGACTGGGTGTATCCTTTTCACAAACGCTTGTTTTCCCCAACAAGGAACTTTCCAGAAATATGAAGTCCTAGAATTTGAATTTGTTCCTAAGAATTAAAGACATGCATACAAATAGATAGATGATATAGAACAGGTAGCCTTGATGCATTTTAATGTATTTTTTTGTGGTTTTTGACCTCAAACTGTTGCGTTGGATTACAAAACATAGAAAACACAAATAGATTGTACTTTCATCCAGGTTCTTGTCAAATGGTCCAAATCCAAAGCTCCTGGAGTTTGAAATGGGAATAAGGGAATGTTTGCGTGAATACCTTTTGAATACTATTCATATTCTATTCCTTGACTTTTTGGAATACGCAGCTATGGCTACCGTGGCCGTGACTGCCGCTCTAACTTGTACTTGTTGCCCACTGGAGAAACGGTTTATTTCATCGCCTCTGTGGTCGTCCTATTCAACGTGGACGAGCAGCTGCAGAGACACTACACTGGACACACGGATGACATCAAATGGTGAGAGACACACACAGATACCAACCCAAAGGATTGCATCGACCTTGGAAAACCTGCCTCTCCAATCCTTAGTGTATTGAGGGCGTGATTATTTAATGTCATACAGAGCAGGTGTAGAAGCTGGTATTTTCTGTCTAGAATAGATGACATGAGAAACATTTTTTTGATATGAGAAGGCATTTCTGCACAGTCTGTCTCTGTGATGCTGAAAGGCTTTTAAGATTTCATATATCTTCCTATATTCCTCTTCACCAGCCTGGCGGTCCACCCTGATAAAATCACCATAGCAACCGGGCAGGTGGCAGGCACATCTTCAGATGGGAAAGTAGGTGAAAGAGATATTTTATCAGTTTGGATAATTGGCCTGAGAACTTTTAAATGTTTGCACTGCTGAGAAATTAAGCATGTTGTATCGTACCGATGTTTTCCTCCTGCAGCAGCTGTCTCCTCATGTCCGTGTGTGGGACTCCGTCAGCCTGAACACACTCCACGTCCTGGGCACCAGCTTCTTTGACCGAGCCTTGGTCTGTCTGGCTTTCTCCAAGTCGGTAAGGAAACACCAGAGACAGCTAACAAAACCACTTCTCACATATATATTTTACTGTGATGTTGTAAACAATTCTGTACATAAACATATTTATTTGTGTCGTTTTCTGTTTGTCAGAATGGAGGAAACACCTTGTGCGCTGTAGATGACTCCAATGACCATGTGCTCTCCGTGTGGGACTGGCAGAGAGAGGACAGACTGGCTGAGGTCAAGGTGTGTGTGTGTAACTGTGTTAAACGCACAAATTCAACTTCCTATGTTATCAACTCAAAATTTCTTCATTCATTTGTGTGGTTTCAGTGCTCCAATGAGTCGGTCTTCGCCACAGACTTTCACCCGACGGACTCCAACATCATTGTGACCTGCGGCAAGTCCCATCTTTATTTCTGGACCCTGGAGAAAGGTGCACTGGTCAAGAAGCAAGGCCTGTTCGAGGTAGGACACTAGACTGCTTCCCACATGCTGGATCAATAAAGCAATAAGAGTTTCATATAGAGACATCAACTCAATCATGGCGGCTCGTCTTGGGATATGATCCCATCTATTCTATATGAAGACAATCAGTGCAGCAGACCCAGCTAAAGTGAAACAGCATCGCGGGTGTTCTGTTTCTTGCAGAAACAGGAGAAGCCAAAGTTTGTGCTGTGTGTGACATTTGCTGAGAATGGAGACGCCATCACAGGAGATTCAGGTGGAAACATCCTGGTGTGGGGAAAAGGTACGATAATTCAGTCAGACGTTATTTACACAGGGTTGTCTGAGGACAGCGTCATGAGCGATATTTAGAGCCAAAATCTGATAAGAAGACAAATAACACTTCCATCCAATTGCAATGCACTTTCTTTTTCACTCTAATTTAATTATTGATAGCCTGTGCATTAAATCCATCTTCCCACAAGCCATCGAGTGCTACATCCAGACATATGAACCTTCTCATCCATCTCCCCCATCTCTGTCACACAGGCACTAATCGTATCAGCCATGTCATCCAAGGAGCTCACGAGGGTAGCATCTTTGCTCTGTCCATGCTGAGGAATGGCACGCTGGTGTCTGGAGGAAAGGACCGCAGGCTTGTCTCCTGGGACAGCGGCTACCAACAGATACAGATGTCAGAGGTGAAATGATGCTCGACCGAAATCGGAGTGTCTCGTTCCTTGGAAAAAATCTAAATGAAATCACATTCACAATCGTAAACCACACGTAACTTCAAAGGTGCATGATTCTGCTCTGACTGCAAGAATATTTTAATATTGAGCTATGCAGTTTAAGAACGACTTGATCTTCCATGATGAGATTCTATTAATAGGCTGTGATAAAATGCTAAGCTGCCTGTGCAGTTCGGGCCCGAGGCTTCAGTCTATATTTTCTGAATAGTGCGTCATATCATAAATAGTACAGCGTACGCGATGGATGAGTGCTCTCAGTGAGATCCACATATTTCTATGTGTAATCATTTTAGATAGCCTATTTGCTCTGAATATATCTATTATGCAGTAAAAATGTAGCATATTTATTTTTGGAAATGTTGGATTTGAGGTTAACAGATTATTTACACGATTCTTATATTTTCTGCACAGGTGCCTGAACTCTTTGGCCCCATCCGGACCATAGCAGAGGGCAGAGGGGACACTGTGCTCATTGGGACCACTAAGAACTTTGTTTTGCAAGGCAGTTTGGATGGAGAATTTGTTCATATTACACAGGTAGATTCATAAATCCCTGCACGGATGCAATGTTGCAATGATTATTTTCATTATAGATTCATTATTTTCTTAGTCAACAAATTGTTGGATCTGTAAACTGAGTCCATCGTTGTCGTCATCATCATCTACAGTCCTTATTTATCACTTAGTTCACAAAACAAGACTAGTATGTTTATGGAGAATGCAGAAACTATGAGTGTGAAGCAGTTCATCTATTGTCAAAACCGCTCCACTGCACTGCTTAAAATGTTTCCCGTTCATGCTGGAGAATAAAACATGCACTTTTTAAAGCTGTGATGTTGAAGAAGCTCCTTCCTCTCTTCTTCAGGGTCACACTGATGAGTTGTGGGGTCTGGCCGTTCACCCGTGGAAGCCCCACTTCATCACATGTGGTTACGACAGGCAGGTCTGCCTGTGGGACTCTGATTCCCATCAGCTCATCTGGACCAAGAGTACTGAGGTAAACTTGGTCGACCCTGCCCCCTGGTGTCAATTATAGGACTTATCAGCAGGCAACAGATCAGTGTTGGTATTGCTTGTCTCTGGAAAGTTGACTGGCATCTTTAACATTTCTGTATCAAGCATGTTTGTGCTGCAAATCAGAGCACTTTGGTTTCCAAACTGGTATTGGCATTACAAAGAGATGTGCAAAACCACATTTTAGAAATTGAACAATCCTCCTCTTCCGGTTTCTGAAAGGATGCTGCCCAATCAGCAGGCTTCCATCCATCTGGAGCTGTGGTTGCTATCGGAACCCAAACCGGCAGGTAAGGGATGATGTGACCAAACACACACTAATCTCTATTAGTACTTGCTTTAAAAAACAAAAAAACATGGAGTCCTCTTAATCTCTATCACGTTGATGAAGACCCATATTGTGGAGGATTCTGTCCTTCATCCTGCAGGTGGCTGGTGCTGGACACTGACTCCAAGGATCTTGTTGCAGTGCACACAGACGGGAATGAACAGCTGTCTGTTATGAGCTACGGGCCAGGTGTGGTGATAACTGCTGATTTTGGTAGTTGCAATTTTACAGAATAAAATTAATCCATATCCAAGTGGACACCAAAGCTACAAATCAGATGAAGAGGAACAAAATTTTAAAAAAAACAATATGTGTGATGCTTTATTGAAATGATTAAATTCACAATTGATTTTTCTCAGCTACCAAATAATCTTCTGATCCTGTCATTTATTTAGACGGTAACTTCTTGGCCATTGGTTCCCATGACAACTACATCTATATCTATGCTGTGGCCGAAAACGGGAGGAAGTACAGCCGAGTCGGGAAGTGTTCGGTGAGCACCTGTATTTATAATCCCCCCCTCATCTGTGCCTTTTTTTTATTTTTAGTTCCTCCCTCCAGTAACTTTATATTTAGGTCCTGTCTTAGCTCTACATTTACTCTTCTGCACAGTCTGTCCACAATGTGTTGATAAATAAGCTGTAAAATAATCAATGTCGATGATGAGAGTCATTTATGGATTCCAAATCCTTTTTAGTATTGTTTTTGTAACCCTATTTTCTCTCCAGGAGTACATTTCTGCAAATGCAAACCAAAAAAAAGTCCAACTTATTCTTTTGTATTATATCTCAGGGTCACTCGAGTTTCATCACCCACTTGGACTGGTCAACAGACTCCCAATACCTGGTATCAAACTCCGGGGACTATGAGATACTGTACTGTACGTATGACCTTTCAACACTCGCTCCTACAATCTCCTCTCTTTGCCTTTGTCATTTGAGTGGCTGTGATTGTGTGATGTTACAGTTTAATGTGTCGCCACAGCAAATCAACCTTCAATCGATTGCATGCTTAATTCTGGCAAGGTTTTTTTTTTTGCCGGGTGCCATTCCTGCAGCAAACATTTCCAAACATTAAATATATTAACAAAACCTGTTTTATGCTGTGAAGAAGTTGCTGAAAACTCCTTTGAAACAATTTGTTAAAATCATGAATAAGAGTGATTGATAGTAAAATGACCCTTGATTTGGTTTCTTTCCTCAGGGATCCCATCAGTGTGTAAGCAGGTGGTCAGTGTGGAGACCACCAGAGATATCGAGTGGGCCACTAACACCTGCCCGCTGGGCTTCCAGGTCTTTGGTAAGTGACGGTTTATTCTGTCCTCAGGCGTGTGTTTAAAGTTGGTTCAAATGACGTTTCCTCCACTCTCTTCTGTCCTCAGGCCTGTGGCCCGATGGGTCAGACGGCACCGACATCAACGCCGTGTGCAGGACCAAGAACAAGAACGCCATGGTTACCGGAGACGATTTTGGGAAGGTCCACTTATTTGCATACCCCTGTTCACAGTTCAGGGTAAGATAATACAATGGTGTAAAAAAAAATATACGTCCTGACATTGTCATGAAGGAGATAAAGCTCTTGGGAAACAAAAGACATTAACATTTTTTTTTTCCTTCAGGCTCCGAGCCATGTCTATGGCGGCCACAGCAGTCATGTGACCAACGTGAGCTTCCTGTTTGACGACAGCTACCTGGTGTCGACTGGAGGGAAGGACATGAGCGTGATGCAGTGGAGGATAGTCTGAAGGATGGAGACAGAGCCCGCTGTGTTCTTTTGCTGCCTGGAACTCCAGCTTAGCTGCACTAAAATGAACGGAACCAAACTTAAATTAACTCAGACACTAAAAACAGACGCGGTCCTGCCGGAACTAAAAGGGATTCACAGAAGTGAACACTGCGGTTTCTCCTCCTGATCACATCTTGGATCCCAAATGAGATGAAGTGTTGGACGTGAAATGTGCTCAGACATCTGGCCTCTTTTCCCTTTTCTTTATTCACACACTACTTGTAAAAACAAGAATTCTCTCTTGCTTACTGTAGCTCACTCACTAACTAAACAGAACCAAAGTCTCTTATTTTCTGGCTGCATGTTTGCAGGATGGCTTTCACTTTTGTTATAGTGCGCCGACTCCAACCACAGAAACTGGATTGATGATCCCTAAATGGATTTCATCGTCATTGGAGATCCAAACATAACAAAGCAAGAACTGTGAACAGAATGAAAACGCATAGACTATTGATTTTCTGTTTGTCTTTAATCTGTATTTAACAACTCAGGAAAGCATTGGTTAAGTGGGGCCCGTCCCATTAATATCAGAAAAAGACTCAAATATGCAGAGAAGTATGAAGATACACCTCTTCAGTCATTAGTCATTTATTTGCACAGACTAACTGCATGTGTACAAAAACGCTGCAGGTTGCTGAATCTGAAGGATGGAATAATTAAATACAAAGAGAAATAGAAAGAGAAGGATACTGTCTTTGAACATGATACGAGGGAAATTATTTAAAGGGCGTGAGAAATTATGTTTTCAGGATTCATTTCACACGTAATCTGAACCTTTTCCTATCTTTTTGTTGTGGTTATATATTGTGAGCATGAATGAAATACTTCACTTGATAGTTCAATTCCTTTGAGTTTTTAGCTACAAATCTTTACTTAGCCCCAGATGTGTAAAAAAAAATACAAGGTAGATGGCATAGAAAACAGCTTTAAGGTTTTAGAATCAGTTGTTTTGTGTTTACAGGAATGAAAATCAAGCATGCATTTGTGTTTTTTATTTCAATAATATGAAGCCTTGTTAAATCTGTATGTGCATTTCTTATTGCACCCAGATCAGATCAGGAAGAGGAACGATAAGACCATTACACTGTAACTGCATCAGGTGTGCAGCGTCAGTCACTGACAAAATATTTGACTTGAACCCTGCTGAGGTGATTTTTTTTATTTTATTTTTTACTTTAATGCACTGCTTCAGCCAAAAGGTGAATTTACCTGCACAATATAGAACAAGCAAGTATCTTTGTAAAGTAACAATTGATCCAGTGGACTACTGCTGTTCTGTACACCATCCTTAACATTTACAGGATATCGAGACAGATGCATGAATAAATATTATTTCTCTGGTGGGGGTTCATCTTGATTTTAGGACAGAACATCCACTGATGTGAGGCTTATTGTTTTGCTTGCTGAAATATTTATCAGCATTCAGCAGTGATATTTACCAACGGGCTGCAGAATATCATCAGACATTTAACATCTGTTTAACAGTAAATGCGCAAAAATAAATGATTCCAATGAGGCTGTGTCTTTTATTTATATATATATATGTATTTCTCGACTTTGCATCTTTGTTTTGTACGTTTATCTTTACGTTATGCCCCACAGTTCAGTGTTCCAATGATGCAACAATACACCGACCTAAATAAACAACAGAAAGACACAACGTATACACAAAGGAGACAAATACATGCTGAAAATAACACAAAATTATTGATGCAATTGTTTTCAAAAATCTCAGGCCACGTGAATCTCATCAAACAATCAATCAATATGAAGCACACATGGGAGGAGCTAAAAATAAAATAAAAGGAAAAAGGAAACTTCCAAAATGTGAATTATAAACTAGAAAAGCACTCAGAGCGCGCAGACATCCGCCAACCTCATTCTGGGTCCGATCCAGATGAAATTTGGTGGAAAGATATAGATCCCCTTCCTACATGACTGTGCCAAATTCCATAAACATCGGTCAATAATGAACTGAGATATTGATGAACTAATGCTGAAGCTCCATTGACTGCAATGTTACCGAACATTTCATGACATGACAACTACTACGAAGTATTATGAATGTAATTTATGTGTATTTAATATATAGGAGTATTTGGATCCTTCTGGTCACGTCTGCGCGGTTTGCGTTCAGGCGCGTCAGTGCGCTGCGCGTGTGCGTCCTCGCCGCAGATGGGCAGCATCGAGCCGGCTCGACCTCCTTCCCTTCCCCTCTTCCTCGCATTTCTCCCCCAAAATCTCTTCACCTCAGCAAAAACACTCCGAATGGGAAGGCAATACTGTGCGAGGGAGGTGGCGGCCGACGACCACCGTTCACCGTCTTCTACCGAACCCCGGGCGGACATGGACTCGCGGTTACGCGGCGGCGCGTCTGGACAGCAGAGACAACGGAACACAAAGCTGATGGGAGTCGACGCTCGTGTTCTCGCTTAGCGCGTCTGCAAACGCGGGCCCATCGCCAGCCTTCATCTACAGACAAGGGTGGTGCGCGGATTCGAGCCCTCCAGACTGCGTGATAAGCGGAGCGGTGCTCCGGTTCTTCATCTCCGGTTGAGGAAAGGACGAGAAAATGAGGTAAGTCGCGCCACACGCTCGGTTTGACGCGTCATGACAGATGCGCACAGACGCGCAGCCTCCATCTGCGTTAGTAGATCTGTTAAATCACGCAGCAGTGAATCGAAGGGTTGTTGGTTTTACTCCCCGCGGATTATCGGGGGGGTCCACCTCCACCTCCACCGTTTGTTTTACAGTCGAATCTTCCACACACACGCACACACGCACACACACACACACACACACCGTCTATTGTCACCACCGGACCCACCCCAGTTCAATGCAGGATTTAAGATTTTCTCCACATAAAGATCTTGAGGAATAAAACGGAGTGACTGTAGAATAAAAGATGAAGGTGCATATAGCCAGCAGGAGGAGGAGGAGGAGGAGGAGGAGGGTGTTTATTCTGGTGGTTGCCAGGCAGGTTTTCAGACACCCCCCTTCACACACACACACACGCATAAAGGATCACACATCCAGTCAAAAGAACGTGTCTCATGAAATCCCTCCATATCTGAGGCTGTGAATGGTACGACCCCCCCCTCTCATGATTGGTATGCCAAAAGCGTTTGCTCCTAAATCTTCTCCACCAGCAGACTCTCTGTGTTCTAATCTATTTATGAAAAAGCCCTTTTATATTTCCCACTTCTCTCTTTAGTTTGGCTCATCCTGTATCGTTCAGGTTCACAGATTCAGATCTACTCCGGCGTTTCTCTCCATGTACGGGATCATCTCTGCTCTTCCTTGTGAAGTCTGGCTGCAGTGGCCATCCTGGACTCTCTCTTCTTCTTCTTTTTAACTTTTAAGGTGTATATTTATGGGTGATGGTCCTTTGTGGCATGTAACATGGCCATTTATTCTCCTCGTGTCCACAGGTCAGTCTTTGACAGTCTGTTTCCGGGTTGGACATGCTGCTGGATCTGATTATGGTTCTAGCCCCTCACTACTCAGAAATCATGAACAAGTTCACTGTTCACTGTGAGATGAGACAATAGATGGAAACACAAAAGGTACACCATTTTTTCACCACATTAGATGTCACTTTAGAACGTTTGCCCTTTTCCCCATTGCTGTTAACATGAAGGGAGGGTTTAACGTTTCCTTTCGTACGAGCCATACTTTGGAGAAGAATATATTTGTGTATTTTTTTTTTTACAGACGTTCCAAACCCCCATTTTGAAGACAATTGCATGTGTCCGCGTGTTTTCTAAACCCACCAATCCTCCTAATCTTTCAGCGGACTAGACTGCTCCTTGTTTGTTTCCCACACCTCGGCTCACTGTGACAAAGAAGATTAATAGTCTTAAGTGTGTCTCGGCCAGATGGACCACCGTTTGAGGACACATTCTGATTAAACATCATAAGGAAACCACAAATGTGGCCAGAATGCAAAACTAATCCTAACGTATGTTCCTGTGGGGAGTTTTCATGCTGTCTCCTGTTTATGAAAGCTGAGTGGAGCGATTTAAGAGTTATAGCTTACATGCGTTTTATTTTAAAAAATGTATTCCTCTTACTGTGGATTCCACTCAAAGCTTCTTTCCTGAACTTCTCACGCTACAGAGAGGCGTTGTAAATGCGCTCTTGTTTCCTATATAGCCTAACATATAATTTCCATCCAGTGGAAATAATTTCTTGGAGGTTGAATGATGGCACTCCAACGCTCAAAGTAGAGCGATGAGTGGTCTGGTCTGGTCACATGCTCTCTCTCTCTCTCTCCCCCTTGCTTTGTTGCAACACTCCTTCCCTCCCACTCGCTCTGCGTCCCAGTCTCTTGCCTGCTCTGTTGGCGTAGAGTATTTTTGAAATGTTTTCAGAGGATGTGACTTTTCTTCAGCATGTACGCGACCCTCTCCTCTCAGACTGATACTTCCCCCTCCCCTCCATAATCTCTCCCTTGACACCTCTGCTACCAGGCTGGACTCTCTTCCTCCTCTCTTCCTCAGTGAAATGTATTCCCTGGATGATTTTGGGTAAGTCAGCGACACTTTTGTTGTCAGCATCCTTTTATGTGTCCCTTTTAGCTCTTCAGTGCATTTGGAGTTGGTTAAAAGCAAACCTGGTTTTGGAGTTTCTTTCTCTCGTCGGTGTAATTGGGTTCAGTGCGGTTCAGCTTTCAAACCGCAGCATGTGTTCGGTCCTCCAAACAGTCTTTCTTCCTAAAATCTTCCATTCCAGCCCTCTTTGCTGTTGAAAAATGCCTCTGGCTTGAGAGAAATCGAGGGAAAGGGGCGAGGGAAACCTCTGAAAGTTGCTGACTTTCACTCGTCTGTCTCTTTCTTTCCACTCCTCTCTCTCTCTGTTTTCTCTTGAGCCAGCTGTTTGCGGAGAAGCCTGATTGGATACCCTTCAAAAACTCTTTCATTGGTTCAGTCTCTCTCCTGGGACGGAGGAATGAGTTGTCTGTCAGTATGTCCGCTCAGCTGCTCCCTGTCGTTTACGGGACTCGTTGAACGCGTGAGAAAGAAAAGGATAAAGCGCTAATCTGAGTGCAACTATCAAACGCCACATGACGTGATGATGGAGGGTTCTCTCTATATTGGGGCCTTGCCAGATTACAGTGGCGCGGGATGATTTGTTGAAGCGCAAATACAGATGTGGACCTGATCGGAGCAGATGAACGTTTGGCTGCATGTACTCGAGTGATCTACTGTAAAAGTACAGCGTGTGTATTATTTATGAGGTGCTGCTCACACTGGTGTGGTCCGATTGGAATGTTGTAAAATACAGCAAAACAAAAGTTTAAATAATGGCAACTAACAATAATTTATTTATTTTATTAAACGTCTTCAAAAATATACAATTTCACGGTCACCAGCAGCTGACCGTGAAATTGTATTATTTAGTCTTTTAAATGTAATTTTGCTCTTTCTGTGTATCCCATGCGTTTGTTCCCCAGATGGTGTTTCCCTTTAAGGATCAGGATTAGTGACAGGACGCAGACTAGAGAGGAAGGTGGAGTGAGGCAAAGCAGTAGAAGAGGGGGGAAGGGTCTCGTGGAAGGGGTTTGCCATCCGTGGACAGTATGTGTCCATGACGATTGGCCTGAGGGCCAACTGGCATTCATAGACCTACATGATAAATAAGTGATGTCATCCTGCTCGGCTGATTTCGCGCTCAGAGGCTTCACGTGATCACGTTAACTCCGTATACGAGAGCAGAGATCCATCTTTAAGTCTCATTCAATTTGATTGTACAAGCATCGCTCACGAGATCGTCTCGCGAGTGAAGGGGTCATTGCTGTTGTTTCATGGCATAGCCCACTATAATGATGCAGACATGATGGAGTTACATAACTCGGATTCACCTCACGCTAAATGAATCCTTTCTTGACCCTGGGAAACTACTCCTAGTATTTGCAATACATATCGCTGCCTTTCAGATATATATATTGTACATGATTCCAATATGGATACATTGTGTTGGAGCATCATGAGTTGTTTTTATTTTCCTGTCATTGCTTTTCATTAAATTACTGAAGAACTTTCTTAACTCTTTCAACTCTGCACAAAGATTTTTGAACTTTTGTGCAGATAATTCTCCTGTTTTTCTATTTAATTCTAGGTTGTACCTATAAAATGTTGAACTGAATGGGCTTCAAGTGGACCCTCTCCAAAAAGCCTCTTAACCATATCTCTAACTAGGATAGAGCGGAGTGTTGTCGCATGTTTCGTGTTGAGAGTGATTGCTTAGCCTGCCACAGTTGAACATTGCCTATTAACATTTTCTAAATGTTAGTGCGGCCATGTCCTCCCTCCTCGGGACAGATGCAGAGCCTCGCCTGTCAAAGATCAATCAGGCTTGTTAACATTTTGCCAGGCCTGCAACAGAAATGTCCCACAAGTCCGGCTGGGCGCTCTGAGCCGCAGACACGCCAACGGTAATTCTGCTTGGCGCAGGAGTTGCTGTGAGCCCCGTCTGAAAAACAAATCTGTGTTGACTAAAGAATATGTGGATGTATAGCATTCCTTACAAGCGGGTTAGAAGGAGCTGTGTAACAATGTGAGTATGAATGCGATAATTCCGGTTTTAAACTAGAACCGAGCATTTCAAACAATTTGTCATCAAGTCTTTAGCAGATAGATTCTCCAGGGAGAATTTTAATTTGAAGGGCAACTGTCTTGAGACAACCCCCCCCCCCCATGGAGTCCACACACTGGTGGTGGTGGCTGATGACTCTGCAAAGACAGCTGAGGCTGATGGAGTAAGGATGTTGGCGACTTTTCAACGCGACATGGAGTGATGCCGATAGCGAGGGCTTGAATGATCTGAAGCTGTGCAGAGAGGTCAGAATGACAATGAAGGTATGCGGCCGTACTGTTGGACAGATGTGAACAGCTGATATCTCACCTGACAAGACAATGACAACATGCAAAGAAGACTGAGCATATGTGAATGGCAGGATGGTATTAGAACTAACTACAGGCCTAAACTGTGGAGCAGCCTTCCTGACTGAACTCTGGCTGAACCGTCTCTTTGTTTGCCCTCAATGCAGCGCATAAAGTCAGCCATTGGGGATTTAAAGAGGTCAAAGTTCAGAGTGCAGTATTCTTCACATCATCATCCTCACACTGGATTACTGTCAGACCTGGGATTGTGTGTGTCTGCGTGTCCTGCTTTAAATGGGTGTATTTAAACACACACACCCCATTAAACGGGTGCCCTAAGAATTGAAGTAAAAATGTGAAAATTGTTTAAAAAAAAAATAAAGGAAGAAATCCAACCCTTTATCCAGATTGATTTAAAATATGTGGCTCAGTTGGTGGAGCAGGTCATTTAGTTACCTACCGATAGGTCAGCGGTTCGAATCCCGGCTCTGACTGTCCGCATGTCGTGGTGTCCTTGGGCAAGACGCTGAACCCCAAATTGCTCCCAGCGGGTCTGGCAGCGGCTCGCATGGCAGGTGTGAAAAGTGTAGTTCATGTACCAAAATATTATGATTCCTAAAACAAAAATGACAACTTAAATGATGACTGCATTTGATTAGTTTATCATTTGAGCGGTCCCAGTAGAGTGTGGCGTCCCGTCCACAGATGGGTCAATAGTGCTTAAAGCTCACTACCGATTAACCGTCATTGCACTCTATTCAGCGTTCCCTGCAGACGGGGGGGGGGGGGGGGGCGAGCATGGTGAAAAGTGGACATTTAGTACACTCACCCAGGCCATGTGTATTGTACATGTATGATATACACTGGCTGCATGTGTCCTCTAAGGCAGAGGGCATCCCAGTCAATAGGAGCCAACCACATTAAAGACTGCTTAATGCTTGGTGGCTATGGCAACAGCAGGCTGGAGGGACTGCATCCCATCCTCTAGCCCCCTGGTCCACACTCACTAAAAGGATGAGGGGTGTGTGTGTGTGTGTGTGTGTGTGTGGATGGGGGGGTTTAGGCGGATATGAGGTAATCTCCCTTGGGTTAACAGTATGACAATAGCGCAGAGGTTCAATCGCACTCAGACACACACTCATTTTGCGATGCGGTCATACGACAGTCTGGCCAGTGACTTCATCTCTGACAGTCTGTCAGTCTTTTCTTTGTTTCTGGATGCTGCAGGAAACAATTCAAAACTGAGGGATGTTTTATCGCTTTCCATTTTTTAGTTAGTGCTTTTTGGTGTTTTGGTGTTCTTTGTGCTTTTTTTTCAATAATTTATGACGCAGACTTCCTTTTCTGCTGGGGGCTTGAACTGCTTTTAACGAGTTCTAATGATAAATTAGCGGAGCAGCACAGCCGTAGACTGCTGCTGTAGTCTTTGTTGTTTCCCTGCTTACCAAAATGGATGTGCATCGGGTTCAAGCGCTTCGCTACTGCTTTCCTCAGAGTGTCAGTGACTCAGGGTTGTTTTACAGCCACATCGCTGCCAGGTTCGTACCAACACAAACGCTGTTTGTCAGTGATGAGTGATGCACATTAAATGTCAAAGTCAGTCGGGAGGCTGAAAGAAAGACATGAAAACATTTATTTTGGGTGAGTGGAATGGCAAAGGTTGTTTTGAATTTATCCTTTGATATTTTATTTTTAGGGGACCAATGAGCTTTTATCATTACATGTGGAGAAAGTATTTCATGTTAGCGGCACAGATGGGGAAATCGTCCGTTGTTTTAATCAGAGCTAAAATACTAAGCTTCATTCCTAATCTGACCTCAACAAACTGTTGTGGCGAAACAGAATTTGGGTTGTTTGGGATTACCAGTTGTGTGCTTGGATAATAGCTGCTCTTGGGAATGAGAATAAGTGTCGGAAGCTGTGAATCTGTGTTCTGGATTCTTTCTTCCCGCCCTCTCGCATGTTTTCAGTCAAATCAGAGATGCGACAGACTGAGAGAACTACACCACCCACCTTTATTCTCAACACTCAGCATCCTTTCATAGAGAGTCCTCAGTGAGGCTGTATATGGGCTCCATACATGTTTAATTCACTCCAGTATTGAAGACAGCTTGGCTTCTGGCTACAGCTGCAACCATTTTGGCCAGTGCCCATTATGTCCTGTTTTTGCTGAAAGGATGGAAGATATATATGTAAGAGACAGAAAGATTGTTGCCTGATGCTGTCCAAGGTGGGAATTGTACAATCAAACAGCTTTGTTAGCTGCTTTATCATGAGGGAGAGGAGGAAAGGAAGCGGGCATTGATAAAAATACATTTAAAAAAACAGTGAGTTTTACGTAAGAAGTATGTGCAGCTGCCGCTTTACAGTGACCGGAGCCTAGAGTAATGTTCAGTTATGCAGCCAAGTAAACGTATGTAAAAATGAGCGTGACCTTCACCTGTGATGAAAGTAACTGTCATGCATTAAGCAGAATTCAGGTGCGTAAACGTAAAGCAGCGCTGCACTCTGGTGGCTGACGGTATGAGACTGAGCTTTTTGCTCACAACTGGGACATTTACATAAGAACATAAACGCATTAGTGCAGTTTGCATTGATGCCATGAAGAAGGTGGCATTCTGCTCTCTCTCTCTCTCTCTCTCTCTCTCTCTCTCTCTCTCTCTCTGCTTTTCTTTCATGCTCTCTCTCATTTGGGCTTTAATTTTAGGCCTGTCTGCAGTATTGCACTATCGCTGGGGCAGAGGTTAGATAAGCCCGCTGTTTCAGTGCAGCTGTCACAATCTGGACAACAGGATGGTCCAGGGATTATGAGGCTGAGAAATTGAGCTGCTACACTAATATATAATCATCCTGTTGTTAGTGCTGATGCATTAGTGGAGGAGATGGAGGGGCTTCTTTTTTTTGTGTGTTCTTAAAGCTTTGCTTTAAAGTCTCTGATTCCTCATTATTATGGTCTTGATAACTATTAAAGTACATTTCTTCAATATTTCATACTGATATCATGCAGAATGTCTAATACACGTCAATATTTACAGTAAAAATACCTACCGGTATTTGGACCGATGTGAAAGATCTCGGCGGAATCAGCGCAGCTATGTTTTCCAGTGTTTTGCTTTGATTGCTGAAAACCTGTCTGAGTTGTTCCTGTATTTAACATGAAGGCTGGGCATACACACGAATGAAACACATAGGCGGAGTTTTAAACTCTTTACACCTCATATGCATTGTCAGCATGCAAGTGCAAATGAAAGCACGTCTGAGACGCCGGCTGTTGTTTATGCTGCATGTCTGCCATCAGCGTTGCTTCCTCCGCTGACTCAATGAAGCGACTGTTTTACTACGCAGACACCTGCTGCTGGTGCTCTAGTGCTGACTTGTGATCTGATCTAGATTCACACCTCACTCTTCTTGAGGAGATGCACACACACGCCCCGCTGTCTGCCGAGGTAGCACATGTTGACAGCATAATGCTAAAAGGCTGTTTCAGTCAGCAGTGTTAAGTCTCACGGCGTGTTATGGGCACAGCGGTCGAGCGCTTTCTTCTTTTGTTTTTTTTTTCATTTCCCTAATTATTTTTTAGGGTTAAAAGTAAATGTTTGTGCTTGGTTTGCTCACTTGCGAAATCGCCGAGCGTCACAATTGTTTCTCAGTAATAAAGTTGGCTTGTGCTGCTTTTAGTTCCCACAGGCCTTCCATGCGCCCATGAACAGTACTTTCCCTGTGGAGTAGATTAGAGGTCTTGTACGTGAGTTTAAGTCCTGGTCAATTTAGATTTAAGACTGCAGTGAGGTAATGATCTGCCCTGCCGGGCTCTGCCTCTAATCCAGCCCGTCAGGCAGGCTGCTTCTGTCCTTCAGCTGGACCCCAGCACCCACCCAAATACACGTACGGGAATTCATGCTGTAAATATATACACCTCCATCTATTCTATGTACGGCCAGTAGCTTTGCGTTTCCCCAGCAGTGAGCCCTGGAGACTGTGATCTTTATGGTGAGTGTAATAATAATAGACAACTAACCGAATCCATACACAGCAACCAGTGTGTGTGTGTGTGTGCGCGTGTGTGTGTTTTTTTTTCTGTTGCCCTAAGCCTTCTCTAAGAATATCACTGACTGTTATTTTGGGTGTATGTACAGTATGGTACTATAATATAGTGGGCGGGTGTATAATTACGTGCTTCTGTTCCTGCTGAACGGTCTTCAGCATGATGAAGCCAAGAAGCATCGCTTAAACTTCTGTTCTCGCTTTACTCTTCACAGCAGCAGTCGGCACGTCATCGGGCCCTTTTATTATTATAGAGCAACATGATTATTTTACAGGTTCAACTGTGCCGAGTGGTTGAATCTTTGTCCGTCTGTCTACCTATACAGCTTATATCTGTAAATCCTCGTGATGGTTTATTTCTGAGTTTGTGCAGGATAAATAGCACAGTGTAATTACTCCCCCCAGGAGCCTCGGCGGATTGCTCTCAGCGCTCAGCAGACTGTCACTCTGAAGGAGGTTATGATTTTGTACGTTAATTTGGTAGATGAGTAGGATTAATGAAGTAGTCATCCGCTGAGCAGATCGACTGCAGCGCCTCTGACACGACTCTCCGTCTGATGTGACGACTGAGGAAAGGATTCATTAGGATTCCCTGTTTGTGTTCGTCACAATATTGGGTCTCCGTTCCTTACTTTAGGTAGCGGTTCGCCCATTTTAGCTACTTGAGCTTTGCCAGGGAGGAGAGCGGGGAGATAAAGTTGCCACTGAATGTGGTTCCTGATTCCCTTTTATATTTACAAAATGTCAACAGCAGGAAAATGTGTGGTTCCACTTGGGCTTTGACAAGAATCGCGGTTTTGTTTCTGTGAACGCTAGATGGACTGGATTCTGCAAACAGTTTGAAAATTGATATTAGGAAAATGCAGCTTTTCCCAGACTGGTTTGAACACTATGGTTCTTTTTAGAGGCCTGTTTATTGCTGTGTAAATAATATTATGGGTAATACCACCACTAAGGGAACGGAAAGGGAGAGTGACTTTTTTGCCAACCGTGAAAATTCTCTCAGAGATTCTTGTCTTATTTTGCTGGCCTCTCCTCCTTCCTGTTTCTCTTCTTATTGTTAACATTTAGAAGACTTAATGATTGTGAGCTGCTATCCTGAGACAGCGGTGCGAGGCCGTGTTGGGTGACTCATCGTGTGTCCGTGTCTTCGGCTGTGAGCTGGCGGGATGAAACAATTACCCCGGCAACAAAAGCCAATTGCCGTGATAACAGAAGCTCTGCCCTCGGGTGCCTTCCAGACAGAACGGTCCACCCCACCATCCCAAAACACTCTCGGAATGTCAGGGGATCATTCCCCCCCAGCCTGAATCCATCAGCGACCCCGAGATGCTGAGCTTTTCTTCTGTGTTCGTCATGTGCTGAACGGGATCAGGCATCATGGCTGAAAACTCACAGAATGTATGTATGGGATTTGAGTGGAGCAGGGTGGGGTGTGTGTGGGGGGGGGGCACATATGTCTAACCATGTGTGCAGGGAAGTGCTTTGCTTAATTCAAAAGCCTGGGACTGTGGCCTCCTTTCTGCCATTCGCCTACGAGGCTTATTTGACAAGAGGAAGTGCTCAGTGTGGCAGAAGCCTTCACATCCTCTCTCCCGTGCGTTCAGCTCCTCCTCCGGCTCCTTGTCTTTTCTTCTCCTCAACTCCTCTCAGGGTGCCTTTTATTTTATTTTTTATTTATTTTTTTATTTTATTTTTTTAAGCGACTATCATTCTGGCTCCTCTGAGAAATCTGCTTAGTCTGCAAAAGCAAGGTGAAATGCTCAGACATGAGCCGTAGATCAAATCGAGCAAAACCGATCCTTCACAAGAGCCAGATGATTCCAATTCAATGTGTGTGTGTGTGTGTGTGTGCGCGCCATTACATTATCTTGTAAAACTAATCGTAAAAAAAAAGAATGATGCAGACATAAACACATTTTAAGTATTAGTGCTCATTTCATTAGCTCTTTGGCGTGTTGAAAGATGGGAATCTAGTCACACAAGTCACAAAGGGATTTAAGAAGAGGCTCAAGTCCTCATCTCTCAAGTTTTCTTCTTCATAGTTTGTTATTCATCATCTACAACTTGTCATTTATCCTCTCTCCAATCATTGCAGCATCAGTTTGATTCATGTGATTTTAATGTCACTGATTGTGATTTTCGGCAATAGGTGACCTTTGTCAGATTAGTGCCAACCATCCCTGCATTATAAACACACAGTCACTCGTCTTTCCTCTCATCTCACCCATAATTACCCCTTTTGTTATGGCTTAATACAATGCATGAGCAAAATGGGCCTCTTGATTTGTATTTGCATACCGTAGAAGCAGCTATGATGTTCCCTGTTGTGCCTTGTCCGTCCTTTCATGTGACCTGGACCCTCTGCGAGAAGGATTACGAGCAGACAATCAGAACACTATCAGATTCTATTTGGTGAAGGTCTTGTTGAGCTAAGATAAATTGCTTCATTCAGATCTCTTTCCTCCGCCGCTTCTTTTTTTTTTTTTTTTGCTCTACATCCCACCATGTGACGCGACTGCTTTATTTATGACTGCTTGAGGAGAACTGAAACCTTTAGAGTCAATCTGGAGGCACTCTATCCGTCTGGGCCCAACCGCTCCAGAAATAGGGCTTGTATTTGTAAGAAGATCCATCACTGAGACCTTCCGTTCCTGTTCACATGGTGGCCTGGTGGGTTCCTCTTGGGATTATTTGTGACGTGATAGTCTGTTCAATTTATTTAGAGATGCAGGAATAATTATATCTGCAGGTATTCCTCATGGCTTTACATTCAGATTGGAGAGCAGTGAACCTTTTAGATCCCTCTGCCCCTCAGATATAATTCACTTGTCTAGTTTCTGCAGTGACTGATTTCAGAATTAATTTTGTATTGATTTCATGACGTCCTCTTGCCGTGATTACAGCTCTTTGAATAACAGCGATGGTTTTGGTGGTTTTGCTTTTTCTTGGCCTCCAAGCTGCTTGCGAGAGTCTCCCTGCTGAAGAGGGGGTCGCTATGGTGTCAGAAGTGGAAAATTAGCGAAGCGTTTAGATGCTGCGTGGGTTCAGAATGTTAAACCCGGAGCCGTCACCTCGCCGCCCGCTTGTGATGTTACTCATGCAAACGCCGTAAGGCGCATGTGGTGTGATGATCATAGTGGTGGTATGATGTGTGTATGGCTTTTTAATCTTTACGTAAACTCTTTTGAAAACATGATCCACACGAACCAGAAGCCAAACATGTCTGTGCATAAATCTGCATTTGTTAACACTACTATTTCATGCCTCTTCATAACTGTGTGCTCGTGTATTTTGTATGACTCCAGCTGGAGATGCTGATCAAAGACTTTGTTATTTCTTTTTTAACACGCTGTCATTGCCCAACACATCACACATGCCCTTCCGCGCCGCTGCCTCTAGATGTGCTGTGATGATGCGATGCACCACAGTGAAGGCCAGGAGCGAAAGAGGCGTTTTCCAGGTTTCAGTGTTGGGGTTTGTTGTATTTATAGCTTTTAGAGTTAGCGTTCAACAGCACAGCGTCTGGCAGGTTCCCACCGGGGCTGTTTGTCTTTGTTAATGTGATGAATTGCAGCGGCGGCCCGGTAGGCGCTGTTGCCTCACAGCGAGATGGTCGCGGGTTCAAATCCGACTTGTGGCCTTTCTGTGAGGAGTTTGCATGTTCTCCCCGTGTCTGCGTGGGTTCTCTCCGGGTTCTCCGGCTTCCTCCCACCACTAAAAACATGCAGTTTTAGGCTGATTGGTGACACTAAATTGCCCGTAGGTGTGAGTGTGTGTGTGGCTGCTTGTCTGTCTCTGTGTTGCCCTGTGATTAACTGGCAGCTTGTCCAGGGTGTACCCCGCCTCTCGCCCATTGACTGCCGAGATAGGCTCCAGCTTGGCCCGCGACCCGATAACGGACAAAGCGGTTGGAAAATGAATGAATGAATGAATGAATTGCAACATAGCGGCTTCAATGTGTGGCTGCCAGGTGACCCATCATCTAACCAGATCATCAGTGTACCTCAGTTTCACGAGGTTTATCTTACTGTCCACGTCTCATTTACTCTGGTCAACAGTGCGGGGAGCTGAAGGTGCAGTGAAACATGTCTACAATCTGAGAATAGAGAATTGAATCAATTTGTAGTAGTCATATTTGTCCAACTTTCTACCTCATGATAGTTTAATTCTCATCATCCTTTTGAGGATGGGACATGACTTGGTGTTAATATGCAACATTAAATCCATGACGCGCAGTTGATGTTGGAAAATGCCACAGCAAACGACCCGTTTGGTGTTTCATTCTTCTCATCAGAGAATGCCGTTGCTTCGACAGTCAAGCTGGACTCATCATTTTCTCTGTCTCCCTCAGTGAACAGAGTATCTGCCAGGCGCGGGCCTCTGTGATGGTCTACGACGATGCCAGTAAGAAGTGGGTGCCCATCAAGCCTGGGCAGCAGGGCTTCAGCCGCATTAACATTTACCACAACACCGCCAACAACACCTTCAGAGTGGTGGGAGTCAAGCTGCAGGACCAGCAGGTGAGCGGCTTCACCTATCTGGTCATGAGGGGAGTCACGGGCGTAGAGATGAAAGATGCTCGACAGAGTCCCAAAGAGCGTTTGTGTGAACACGCACAAAAAAACGTTGTCCGTGTCTGTCGGGGAAGTTAAAACAAAGTGCAAACGTCACAGAGCCATGAATAGATGAGTTTGGTCAACTTGTTGACATTTGGTTGAGGCACAGCAGAGCCCATTACGTGAGGAATGGGCTCTGGCTTTGGTTCCTGTCCTCAAAGGCAGGATTATTGCATAAAATCATGCCTGCGTCTCATAACGTCTGCACCTGGCAACTTGTCTAAATGTCAGAGAACAGCCCGCATTGATTAAAATCGACTGCAGATCATCAATGCCTGCACCAGGAAACAAAAGTCAACTGTGTATTTGTTAATGGAAGACGACGCGTGTAACTCTGTGGACCTGGATTATACTATGTTGTTTACACGTCTAACATTTATGAGCATGTTGGTGTAAACAATCCCTGTTGATATAGCTGGCCAAACTGTACTTAAGGCTACAGATATCTTAAGGATAGGATACCTTTGTTTTGACTTTAAAGTGCTCACGATCAAAAATTAAAATGTCCACCTTTGATCAACTAGCCATTTATTATAATTACAATCACAGACTAAATACAGACCTGATTAATTGTGTGGTGGAAGAAAATTAAACGTTTTTTAAACTGATTCTTTCCATCATGAGTCCTGCCAAGAGAACATTATCAAACCTACATAATAGTCTAACTGATAGAATCATGTTCCTCCCTCTATTGAAGGTGGTAATCAACTACTCCATAGTGAAGGGTCTGAAATATAACCAGGCCACCCCGACCTTCCACCAGTGGCGTGACGCCCGCCAGGTCTACGGGCTGAACTTCGCCAGTAAGGAGGAAGCCACCACCTTCTCCAATGCCATGCTGTTCGCTCTCAATGTCCTCAGCTCACCTGACAGTGCAGGTAAGGCTTGGTGAAACTCGGTCTCCTCTGTTACCGGCACATTATGGGACCTCATGGATCACGGAGGCTTTGATTCGCTGAGGCCCTGTCTCTGCACGTTTTAGTCAAGATCTAAAGTTTTGTTGATGTCAAATGAAGCAACCCCAATCAAATAAATTGTGAATTTTATGTCCATGTTCATATTCTAAAACGATGCAGTCTAGTTTACTAAACTGTGCTACCCTCTGCTGGTTAATATAATGTACTGTACATAACCGTGTACCTGAACATTAAACGGTAATCACAATTTGGTTGGGCTGCTTGGATGAAATATGTCCACATTGTAAATGTCTTAAATGTATGTGCCTTAAATCTAATTAAATATCACTCTGTAGCAGGGAAGCAGAATAAAATAGGATTTCGGAAGTTTGAACTGTGTTTCAAGACAAACTCTACTCTTGGTTTACTAAATAGCATCTGACCGGCTCTGGTTACAAACTACTTATAAGCCCTCTGTGTGTGTGCGTGCGTGTGTGTGTGTGTGTGTGTGTGTGAGTGAGAGTGAGCGTGAGTGTTTAATTGCACTGTCATCCCATCCTATCACATCCCTGTGACTCTCCCACTGGGTGTTAAAATATCCCATACGGTGCCTTAATGTCGTACCCCTCTGTGCTCGGAGCCAGACCTCTTTATTAGGGGAGGGAGCATTTGGATGTGGGATCATGGGGCTCATCATGCAAGGCAAAAATGTCTCTGTTCATGGTAAACACAGCTTTCCTTACTCAACCATGTTTCTTCTGATGTTTCTCACTTGAAAGAAGTAACTCAGTTACTTAGAGAGTACTGTATCGCACTGAGTTTTTCCTCATGCTGACCCCAGAGATTTCACCTGGTGTCTTCAGGAAGGTTTCCTCGGCTGTCATCGTCCTCAGTAAGTGCGCTGTGGAGAAAATCTTGTCTTTTGGATTTTGTAAATGTGCGTTAGACGTCCAGGCAGATTAAGAGCACGAGCATGAATCTAAATGAAAGTCGTTTCTCGGCTGATTATGATCAAGGACAAAGTACAAGAAGGAGGAGCAATCGATTTTAAACGCCATCACATGAAGATGATTCATGTGTACGTGCGCATGTGCCATAAATTGCCAGCGAGTCCGATCAGGCCCGCTCATCTCCCAGGCCTCCGATTGTCTGACTCTCACCACGGCAACAGCCAGAGGTGTATATATAACGCAGCGTTTCAGCAGTGAGCTTCATTGGCACAGTGCAGTGACGCTCACCGTGTGCTGGTAGTTTCCAGGTTGTGTTTTAGGAACGAATCCCTGAAGTCATAACTAAAAATAATCTCTGCGTTCGACGGCAGGTGGACCGGGGCATCAGCAGGTGCATGCAGCAGCTCAAGCCCAGTTTTTATTGTATTAGCATTGCCCATAGTACCTTTGTATTCCGAAATTCCATTTCTTTTAGATCTGTTTCTCCGACTAGGATATTTTCATTTATATATCTGGGAGGAGTGTCATTGCCTGGAATCCTCTGGATCTTTGCTATGTGCAGCTTTGCCACATAATCTGGTTCGGGGTTTGGTCATGGAGACAACTTCCAGGGCTCACTTGCCTTTTCTGTGGTTCTCTTCATAGTAGCTTAACAAAAAGAAAGTAAATCTACAGCAGTAGTCACAATTCAACTTGCTGGAAGTTTAATAAGTAGAAAGTGTGTAACGATCCCAGTTTTTCAAACTGCACTTGGCAGCCACAGCTCCGCTTTGCGGTTTCACCTCCCTTGGCCCCGCTGGCCACTCCCATGCACCCAACACAGTCAACAGAAATATCGCCAGTGGGCGGCTGTTGATGTCACGATGGGTGCTGAAGTTGAACGACTGGTATTCTGGTGATATGTGATCCCTGTTAATAGCCGACCCAGAATGAGGTTCTAACTCTGTTGCTCAGTCGGTTGCTGGAGGCTGCAGTTGGGCAACAAGTGCATTAACTAGCGTGTCGACATAGCGACTTAAACGCTGACGAATTACCTTTTTATTGACTAAATTCCCCTGCTTCTCCTTTTCCCCCCACCCAGCCTACTCTGCACTGCCTTGCATTTATGTGGCTGGCAGCACGTTGAGCAAATTACATTCCGAACAGCTTGTTAAATCTCCAGGACAAAGTACCTCACATGATACCTGCTATCATGCCCATCCAGTAAACCCAGATTCCTGCAGGCTGTCCTGGAATATTGTTTTATTTCTTCACTTCTTCACAAATGGCCTTGTGGTTCACCATTGCTCCCTGTTTGTCTGTCACATTTTTGTTTTTTTTTTACAAAGAATGAAAGGTGTCGTAAACGTTTAATCATACCCACAATCCATAAAGACACATGACAACTACACATCTGAGTAGGATAGAGGGGTTATAATTGCACGTGGGTATAATGTAGGCAAAGATACAAACTGCAGAGCAATAAATTCGCTCTTAGTGCTGTGAAAAAGACAAGGGGAAATCATAAATGTGGTATTAAAAAAAGAAAGAAATGTTGAGACAGTTTGAGAGATTATCGCAGAACAGGAAGAGAGAATAGCAATGAGGAGGAAATATTAAAAACACTAGATTAGAATATAAAAAGATAAAATGAGGCGGAACTCTCTCGTCATGAACAAGCTAGTTTGATGTGTTGAGAGTTTTCTTAAGGGATTCATCTTTTTTTTTTTTAGGTCCAGTTGTCCAGCGGCAAAATGGGCCCTCTTCAGAGGAGAGTGAGGCACAGAGGCGGTATGTTTCCCAGCAGCGTGTGCAGCAACAGAAATAAAAAGCCACGGTCACTGAAACCTGAACAATTGGAAAACAAACAAACAAATCTTTTTGGAAGCAGGCATTGTGCATTCTATTGTGTGTCATTGCACCTGTGGCATAGCTAACACCATGGTAATGTCGCCATGGTGACCTCGCTCGGATGCCAAAGGAGGGTAATACGACCAATAAAACCTTCTCCCAGCTTTTGGAATTGTCATTTTGACGGTGATCTTATTCCATATTTGATTGCTCATAGACGTTAGTCCATGTCTGGTTATTTTATTTTGCAAATGTGAAAATGTGTTTTTAAAAGAAAAAGGACCGATCTCGTCAGTGATCCGTATATCTGTCGAGCCATCTTGTGGACAAACAAACAAACATGGGCGATGACACGGGAAGCATTAGATGGAAATACTTCCCTGCAGCATAGCGTAGAGTGCTAATGTAAAGGTCTGTTTGTAGTCAAACAGATATTGTCAGGCTTGCACTTTAAAGCAAAGACCGCTTTATAGAGCGCTGGCATCCTTGCAATTCTTAGGATGATGGAGCAACATCAGATGCAGGCGCACAAGGAGAGGGAGCGACGAACGTCAGGATCAGGTGAGGCTTGAACAAACACGCCCACACCCAGATGTATTCTCAAACACTCATTTTCACACAGTACACAGTACAGAACAGATCGAATGCTAACATAGCGCCCACTCCGAGCTATGCAAACATTTTAGATCAGAAAAGAAATGCCGTCAAAAGCCTCACAGCACACTCCGGGGTTCAATGAACACTTTGCCAGGGGAGCAAATATATTTGCTCAACCTCATGCTTTTTTTTTTAAAGAGGGAAGTTACTATTGTTGGATCAGAGCATGGTTAACTTACGAAAAGCAAACAGGTTTCATCTGTAATGCATACCAGAGATTCCTGACTCCGATAAGGTAAGTTCCTACAAGGGAACAGGTTTTCCCAGTGTGGTTTGGTTTCAGGCCTAAATATTCCCCAGTCTGCACACAGTTTTTTTTTTTACCCATGCACATGTTTAAATGTTCAAGTCTGTCCCTTAAAAGTACATTCAGACTTAAACATCCTCCTACCCCTGCTGCCAGTGGTGATATTACCCCCCCACCCCCAACCTCCTCGCCCCTGCAACATGCTCTACTGCCATCTTTTTCTTCCAGCTCTTGTTGGGGGGGAAATGCCATACTTTCTGACCATGGCTCAGTCATGTTGCATTCTGCTTATTCTTTTGATGATATTTTGATTCTTTATTTGCTATTGGCTTCTGTTTTTTGGATTGCGCCTGATTTTCTCATCTTTACTTGCTTGGTTGCTCAATTGGTTGCTTTTCATTCTTCTCACGTTTTTCTCTTTTCTGTTTTCCTTTGTTTGTTGCCCTCCTTCGTCCTCCTCTTCATCTGCATTTCCTCTTCCTTTCTCTCCTCCTCTTCTGTCTTTCTCTCTCTACCCGTCACAGTAATTTCTACTCTCCAATATAAAGTGTCCACCCCACCCCACCCAGACACTCCTCCTGAGTACAGGCAGTACAGAGCTAGCACGCTGCCACCCTCCTACGTTCGCGTGGCCTCCTCCTCCTCCCCTCCCTCTTCTGCCTCCTCTTCTCCCTCCCAGGAGAAAGAGGCAGGGGCCGCTAGGGACAAGGCCCAACTCTCCTCCCAGCTCTCCACCTCACTGGCATCGGCCTTTTCCCCAGTCCAGGCAGGAGTGACCACCCAGGGCCGACAGGTCCGTCAGATCCCCCTGTCTCCTCCCACAGCAGCCCGTCACTCCCACCTTCAACAACACCCCCAGCAGCAAGACGTCATGCTCCCCCCTAAACATGGCACCTGGTCTGCCTCCCATTTGCAGCAAATGTATGCCCAATTGCCCCCTTCCTCTTCCCCTCCGGTTATGATGGCCATGCCTGTGAAGCAGGTTTTGCGCCCGCAACCTATTCTGCCCATGGCTCACCCCCTACCTCCCCTGAACACAAGGATGAAGCCCCCACCTGTTGAGCCGAGCATTGTGACGGGCCCTCACCACTACCCCCAGCACCAGCCCCACCCTCATTCCAACGGCCAGCCAGATGACTCCTACTCTCCTCATCCTCAGCATCCGCCACTCACCCCACAGTACTGCGAGCCCGTCCCCCTGCCCCCTCTGATAGGCCAGACCGCCCCAGGGCACTCCCCCAGCAACACATCCCAATTCTCATCCACCTTCCACCCTCAGCAGCAGCAACAACCACAACAGCAGCAGGTGTACTACCAGCAGGCCCAACCGCCCACCAACACTTCCTCTTCCTTCTCCTCCTCACCCCCCTCTTACACTGCCATATCTGACGGGGGCTCGCCCAAGAAGACCCCCTCCCCAGTCCCCCAGCAGGCCACCATGGCCAGCAGCAGTGAGTATGAGGAGGAGAGGAGGAGGTGTTCTCTAAGCAAAGGGTTGTTATGTACATGTCTTCTGTGTGTGTGTGTGTGTGTGTGTGTGCGTGCGCATGTGTTGTTGCCCCTCAAACAAATACGTGTTTAATACACACAACCTATTGGCCTTTCGATGCGTAGCTTCTCATTTTCAGCACAAGGCAGCAGGACGTTTAGCACAAAAGCACAGCTGTTACTGATTACGTTAACAATGGCGCCCTTTTCCATTTATTTTTTTTATTCATCGTGTCTCAATAAAGCCGGGCCATCTGCAGGAGAGTCAAGTTTCCCATGGATTCAGCCCGACCTACAATCAGATGATAAAATTGGTCTGTTACTTTGGTAACATAATGTAACTAGAAAAGCACTCAGAGAGGGCAGACCTCCGTCAAGCAGCTCATTCCCCTCCTAATTGGATTTACACCGTCCACATGGTGATCTGGATCATCACCAAAAGGTTCCAAATTGTTTTTGGTATCTTTACACACCAACCGTGAAAAGTGAAAGTGAATCGGAGTTGATCTGATTTTTGAATCTGTAAATGGGGTTTTCAATGTTAAAATTTAAAAAGATTTCCTGACCTCATTCTGGATTCTTTTTAAAAATTAACAAAGCTTTGCCACCCTAAACATACAAAACAAGCAGCCAAGGAGCTGGCTGACCTAGCCCCAAAAACTTCCTAAAATGACTAGAGAGCTTTGGTGATGTCAGAGTCATAAACATGTTTATTCGATGTGCAAACAAATGTGTGACTTTCTGTTTGATTAATCCAGAGGGCTATAACTTTTTCCACTGCTCGCCCTCGACCTAAGGACTCAATCTCATACTTAAATCGTGGTGCTTTTGAACCCAATGTGCCGTGGTACACAGACAGCACAGTAAAAATGAATCACTGTTATAATACTAGTAGAGGCATAACATTTTCTAGAATGACCTCACTCCATATAGAAAACGGCTTTAGCTCTAGAAACATATATATATAAATATGCTCTGGAAGAAAGCCAACTTTTTTTTCACCTTTGTCCTCAAAGTAATATTCTCGTCACATGTTTATTGGAGCTGCAGGCCCTTTTGATAGCGCTTGGTGTCACAGTGGACTCATTGTGTTTTACGGTTCCTCCTGTCATTTTTACAAATTGCATTGCAGACGCTGTGAAAGGATAACATGCAGTATGTGGCTTAACTCGTCTTGGTTGTGTGAGTTTCCGCTCGTGTACTGACCGAACAACCCGTTGCATCACCATGATGAGACCACAGTGCAACTAAAAAGAAACTAACCAATGGCTGCCTGAGAAACATAAAATGATCCAATTCTGGTTTTATACATAAATGCAGTCAGTGGCCAACAGTGAGTCTGCAGATCACTGCTCAAATGGTCTTCATTCAATCTTCCAAGAGACAAAAAAAAAAAAAAAATCGACCCATTTATTGACCAGCAATAAATTCTGCTCCTCCAGGCGCTCCTGTCTCTGCAGGTCACCCAGCTATGCTTTCTGTTGCACCTCCTCCAGCTGCAGTTCCAGCACCCATGGCTGGTCCTCCAGCTCCACCACCACCACCACCAGGTCCACCGCCCCCCATGGCAGTGCCCCCACCCATGCCCCCTCCACTGCCCATTGGTGGCGGGCCTCCTGGGGGCCTGCCCGGGGTCCAGCATCAACCGTCAGGATTGGCTGCAGCACTGGCGGGGGCCAAACTACGTAAAGTGCATAGGGTGAGCCTCCATGATTCAAAGTCTAATTGTATCAGGTTGGGGAGCATGGAGCGAATCCTTAGTCCAGAAAGCCCCACAGCAAAACTTCTTCTTCAGGATGAAAGCAGTCCTCCGGGCTCCAGTGGCAAAAGCGACTCCAACCGGTCGAGTGGTGGCAGCGGTGGTGGTGGAGAGGGGCTGATGCAGGAGATGAACGCGCTGCTGGCTCGCAGGTATAACAGCCATACACACACATTTCTACACACCGGTCACCTTAAACCAACCCTTGTTTTGTTTTGGATTCTGTATTACATGCATTAAAATAATCCTCTTAAAATGAAATAAAATCGTGTCCTGTTATTTTCCACTCTTATAGGAGGAAAGCTTCAGAGAAACCAGATGAGGTAACCTTTTGTTGTTGTTGTTATCTTGTTCTGCTGTCAGCTGTAGGTTTTCTTCAACAAACAGAATCCTGTCAAGGAAGAGCATAGGTGTACAGTATTTCCCAAAACATTGACGTATTCCTTTAAACTGTGATTAAAAAATTAACATATTTGGGGAAAGTGTCACTAAAGTGTTGCGTTTGTCCCCCCCCCTGCAGGATGATTCTAGCGGCCGAGGACCAGGTCAGCAGAACTCAGCAGGTTCAGAAGAACCAGTCAATTACATGACTCGAGCACTAAACTAGCTCCAGTCGAAATCTTTTTCTCAGTGGTAAAGCTCACTGTTTTAAAGTTGATTGATATTTATTCTTGCCCCTCACCAGATGCTGTGAAGAAGCCATGGGAACGATCCAACTCTGCAGACAAGTCTTCACTGGTGTCCAGGTTGGTACGCACGAAGAAGACGAGACGTGTGGTCTGAATATGAAATGGCAAACCTTACAAACGACAGGGCGTTCAGCTACCTTTTCACTTCAGACACCGGCTTAAAGAGGGATGTTTGGTTACATTTAGCAAAAAGTCTTACATATTCAATCAGTTTCTCCTTTTCTGCTGCAGAGTGAGACCAATCGGCAGCACAAGTGAAGCAGACACAGAATTTGACAGGATGAAACAGGTTAGGATAATATGATTTATTATGGGGGGGGGGTTAAGGCTCTGTATTGGGCAGACTAGCGATCCAACAACTCGCATGCATGTCTTTATTTGCAGGAAATTTTGGATGAAGTTGTACGCGAGTTGCATAAGGTGAAAGATGAAATCATTCATGGTAAGCGAGGCTTCTGAATTCCATTTTGGGGTTCATGCATTAATCATTTGCACATCGTTTTTAGAACTGAAAGTATTATTACCAGTTACGGTTAAAAATTCATCTGTTTTCCCCCCCACATCTGATGTAAATTAATTAATTGACTGGCAACGCTTTTTTTTTTTTTTTGCAGCCATCCGACAAGAAATCTGCAGAATCAGTACATCTTAATATGAGCAGCAGGAGAGCGAGAGCAGGAGCTGGAGGAGGATGGACATGCAGGTGCACAGACAAGAGGACCGGGGAATGTTCTCTCAAGGTTTCTGTGACCTCGAGGTGCCGTGATACAAGTTGCAGAGACGTTGTGCCAACATTTGAGTCTGCTGGACAGCAACAAGGGGGGATTCGTCAGACTAAGAAGCAGAAGAAACAGAAAGATGGATTGGGAAAGTGTAGAAGGACTGATTCACTCGGTGGATGAAGAAGCAAAAGAAGAGGTGAGGGATGGATGGATGGACAAGTGCCGAGTTTGCTGTTGTGCTCCTCTGTGCAACCAGAGACTCAATCAGCCCAGCCCAGTGTTGCAACTCTTTGTTCTCCGTTACGTCCAAGTCTTAAGAAAATATTTTTGTCTCTAAGTTTTTACTGTTTATTATTTAAAAACTGTGGTGATAACGATGATGCTGTTGATAACTGAGTATTTTATTGATATTATTGAAGGAAAAGGGAATCTTGCACACCATTTTTGTCAGCCTTTTGTAGTTTCTTTGTTTTGTTTGTTTGAATTTAACAAGCACAATATGGGTATGATGGTGCTGTAGACTCACCCGCCCTGGACTGGCATATTAAAAATACTTTTTTTAAGACCTTGTTCATACTGGTGTTGTTTTGCCTGACCTTTTTTTCTTGAGAGATTTTGCAAAATGTCTGAGCCGCAAGTAGCCACTTAATAATTTTGTCTCCACATCCAAGTAACAAGACATTGGCAATTAATCCAATAACCCAACAACACTGGACGACAGTGCACTGCAACTCCAGTGTGAACGAGGTACACATTTCTCTACCTGTTCAGATTTGTGAGATGGAAAAGTGGGAATCACTGACAACAGGCTGATGGATGTAAATGTGCCACCCGATTCAAACTAGATATACGTTAATGTAGTACTACCCTTTAGTCATTCTATGCTTTGTGAATCCAAGTATGCATGAAACCCCCATCTCTATGAATTACTTTATTTGGTTTGATTAAAAAAAATAAATAACGGTGGTACATTTATTATAGTGGTTTGTTTCCGTGACGACCCCCCTTTCAATACGACATGTTAAACTTGATCATGGTACCAGTGTAAAGACAATGGGCTTCTCTGGAAATATGCAAGTCCTACCTCATTAAGAATTTGCATCAAGTGAATGTTAGGCCTATGTGATGGTAGCTAAATGTGTCCGAAGGAAAGATTTGGTGGAATATTGGTTGTTGCATTCTATCCCCTCTGTCCGCTCTCAAATACGTTCTGATTTAAAAACAAAGTAAATTTGTTCAACCAAAAACAAAGCACTGTGTCAGTGTGTCGGACGTTTAAAGCAGGGTTGTTTTTTTTGGCAGCGTCACATTTTAACTCCATTCTAACAAAATACATGCACACTCAAAATGGGAAATCAAGAACAAACTTCATTCTTTAGTGATTCTTTTACTGTTTTTCAATATACAGCAGTGATTTAAATAGTAAAAACAGAGGTCACAACACATTATGTTGACCGCTTACAGTGGTAAATAATGCAGTAGCACTGATTTAATTGCCAGCTATGCTAAGAAGTCCGAAGGTCTGGGGTTATTAGCTGTCGTAGTGGGACCACTGTCAACACGACATTCAAAATTTACCTCCTTATAATCATTTCATAGTGTCTGTGTTCAAGTTTTTGTGCCTTGCATACATCATGAAAACCAAATGCCTCACATTTCAAAGTGACGCAGGCTAGAGACGAGGCTGAATTGCTGATGAATAAATCGGAACATTCCCAAAATAATGTAAATCTCTAAACCAGGGTTTTGCAGAGATGTCAACAGTTCTGTGGTCTGGCTTTTCAGGAATCACGAGAATATATACGAACATCGCAGAAGGATCATCATTTTGGCCTTCAGGATGACCACAGACGCCATTTCCTCACTGAGTTAGGATGAGGATATTCATTTTTACATATACTGACCAACCACAGTTCACACCGGGAAAAACACTTAAACTATAGAATAAAATTATATTTCCTAGTGGTCCGTAAGTTTTCACAAATGAAGTTCACACAAGCAAACACCATCAGCAACAGATCTATCCCTGCTTGTTCAGCTTGTACTTCCGTTTGATTCTGGCAAAGGGGCCAATGCTGTCGTCAAACACAAAGTCCCATAATACTCGGGTCCAGGAAGTGTGGTATGGCAGGAAGTCATAATACTCCGCTGCGATTTTCTTGACCTACCAGTAAAAAGAAAAAGAAAAATCACAATTGAGAAAACAAAAACAAGAGCATTAACTGTAAATCAAGTCACAGATGTCAAGTTAAAGAGTCATTTCAGGGTCAAAAAGAAGGCAGGAATTTTACGTCTTTGTTCAACAAGGAAAAATAAGTTTCTCCTCAATTACTTTGTCAAAAGTAGTTTCCTTTTTTATCCAGTACTGGTTAGAAAACAGAATCAGATCATTTCAACAAAACCTATCCAAAAAATGCGACTTGAATGCAGATCTTTGTAGACCAACTGAGCATGGTGCAAACAATATATTGAAAATAAGCTTCTTTTTTTTTACATATACAGTACACTCATAACTCATTCTGGATTTAAACTTGCATCAAATGTTTATAATGTTAGCACATTTGTTACATCATATTTTGTCTTGACAGTATTTAGAATTGAGCATTTTTTTATTCTTACTTTACAGCTTTATTTAATAAACAGTCAAGGCTCTTTTTCTTTCGTTGTATTTTTTACTTCATAATTACATAACACAGATACAGATACAAACCACTACTACCTGGACATTTACTCTGAAACTGTCAAGAACGTAACTTTGTGACTAACCTGTGGAATTTTGCAACATGTTTTTATGGTTGCATTTCAAAGTAAAAACCCTAAATATGTGTAACTGATTTCAGTGTGTACCGGTACTTGAATTGATCTCAGGGTTAAGAACATTCACACAGAGCCATTTGGCTCATGTTCTACTGGTGCGAGATATGCTGCAGCATATCAGCAATGCCTGATCTGTTATCTGATAAGTATTTGCAGTTGACCGAACAAATACATATTGTACATTTTGCAAGCAATTCATTTAGATATTGAAAGATGGGAGCGGCCCGTCTTATCTGAGCACTCCCAGTGGTGATGCAAGCATTGCGACTGTCCTCATTCTTTACCGCTCTAAAAATAACGGTGACAGAGTTAAAAATGAGTCCAATGTTTATAGATTTGAACTGTTAATGTGGTTAATCACAATTAGTCTCACCTTAGGTAGTTTGCTGCCAGGTATGCTCGGGAAGTCATGGTGCTCCATGTGATACCCGACATTGAAGGTAATACAGTTCAGTGGTCCATAGTAGGAATAGGTCTCGTGTCCCTTCAGGAACATGTAATGCTCAGCTATGAAATGTCCAGAGATGGGATGCAATCCCATACACAATACAGAACCTGCAATTAGGTAAACAATGGGCTTCAGGCCCCAAAGATAGAAGACAATCACGTTTACTATGAGCTGAACAACTGTATTTTGGATTTCTAACTGGCCCACTGGTTTAGGGTTGACAACCAATGGTCGAAGGGCGTAGAACAAGGGCTGGAGAACTAGCCAGAGAACCTTCCTGGTCGGGGTACAGAAGAACCATCCCTCAATGTCTGTAGGGATGTCGACATCCAGCTGGTCCCCACCCAGATACCGATGGTGGTCAACGTGGTACTTCTTAAAGGAGGCAGAGTAGGGCACCCCAATGGGCAGGTTGGCCCACATGGCAAACCAGCGGTTCCACTTGGCGAGCTTGTTGCCAAAAGCCACATTGTGAGAGATGTCATGGATAGCCAGAGTCAGCGAGTGGTTGATGCAGCCCCCAAAAACATAAGCCCAGAAGAAGATCCACTTCCAGGCAAGATCTTGGACCAGGTAGCAGGCCAGGAACTGTGTTACAACCATGCCAGATACCACCCACTTTAGCTGGGGGTCTGGGCCCATCAGAGACTTGATCTCTGGATATTTGGCTGAGGAGAGAAGTAAACAGAAAAGAGGGTCTGAGGTAAATCTGAAAAGCAATTGTGTAGGATAAAAAGATAGTTAAACTGGTTTCTCGACTGGATTCATGGTTATCAAGAGACACTGTCTTCAACTCGGTGTTGACTGGACACGGTCATACTGTGAAAAGATCCTGCACACCCCATTGAATACAATCAAGCTTGGAGTTTGCCATCATCCCTTCTCCTGGGAAAAGCCTGATTAATTGGCAGAGGTGTTGTTTTGCTGAGGGGCCCGAAACTAAGGGGAAAACAATGTCCCACAGCAACCCACTGCTGAATTATAGCTTTGGGTTGTTGAGAGTTTAGTTTATAGGACCTTAAATATTCCACTCATAGGAAATACAATAATAATAATACTTTATTTATATAGCGCTTTTCTGGAAATTCAAAGTCATTTTACATTTGTACATAAGATAAAAACAGAAAAGAAACACAGACAATAAAAAGTTAAAAGTTTAAAATTCAATAAAATGTAAAGAGTAAAATTATACATTAAAAGCAAAGGGTCTTGTTTGTTATATATCAAGCTGGTCACTCCTTGCATGTTACCAAATTATTAAAAGTTGGTGTAACAAATTCAGAAAGCATTTCGTTAGCCTAATAACATAATTGCCCAAGTCTTAGGCAATGATGGGCAATTATGCTATGAGGCTAACGATTCGTCCGAGGATCTGACTCCAACATGCATTAGATGGGTTATCACGTACCATTTGGCTAGTGCTCATGCAAATCTTGCCAGCTCCTTTGGTTTCAGCTCATTTGAGCAATGCTTTATGCAAACTGGGTCAAACACAATGAGAGCGCGATCATGGATGTGAACATGGAGATAAGAAAACACTGCTGAGAAGCAAACCTTACGTCCAACAATCAACAATGGTTCCTGGTGGACGTTTATTCCTGTCAAGAGCATGGATGAGACAATCTGGGAATTAATAAGAGATGGATAAGAAATCTGATCACCGCCTTGTAGGACCTGACATCAGATTTAAGACAAACAGATCTGAAAATCAAAGAATATCATGATTTGATGGCAGCATGTTGAATATTCCTTCTTTAAAAAAGGAAATATTAATACTACCAGATCTAAATAGATGTGAGACATGCTCAGATGGCCCTAAGGAAGATGACGCCGATGACGAACAAAGCAAAAAGTAATTGGACACAGGAGAAAAAGTGTTGAAACAATGGAAACAATGGAAATGTGGAAGGTCACTAAAGAAAGGTGAGAACACCATGAAAAGAAATGGCACCCAATCACTAATATTGAATGAGAAATTTGATGCCTGAAAAAAAGAAGAAGAAAAGCAACACGTGTGAAAAGGTTAGCATGGAAAGATAAAAGAGCCGACCTGGTGGAGCGGCCGATGCAACTGAAGCAGCAGCTCCAAGCAACCTACAAAGGGCCCGTCTTCAATATCACAAAAAGGGAAGTTTTGAACAAAACCTATTTGCAGTAGAAGATAGTTGGTCATAAATATTGCCTGCAATGCCAACACTATTCCAATCTCACAACAAATAAAGGAGATGGAAAACGGCAGAAGATAAAGCAGGAAAAATGTTGGACTCCATTACTTGCTTGAATTCCTTGACTTTACTGATAGATAATCCTCTCCCCCACACACCACCATTGAAATAAAGTTTAATTGGTAGCAAATCGGACTGATGAAATATTCAAAGTTGCCTTTTACTTTCACTGGTGTGATATAAATGACTGATTTACAGAGTGAAGAACAATAAAAATCTCACCTAATGTCAGTCAAACCACACAGCCTCTCCCATCAAAGCGGGGCATGGACCTTTCAGCTCTGTTGTCCTTTAAGATTAGTGATGCTCATAGAAATAGATATTCACAATTAACCCTAATAAATGCAGCTTAGGGGTCTGCCCTCTCAAACACTCGCAAAGGCTTTCCTCTTTCATGTATTGTTGCGTCTGTGTTTGCCATGAGCAACCAATGACTCTTGTTACCTGGCAGGCTCAGGGGGCATTGTTAGCTGCACCTCCTTTCAATGCCATTATTTCCCAACAAGTCAAGAAAAAAGAAGAGGTCCAGGAAAAAGAATGCTTCATTCAAAAATGGCTAAACGTCAGTGCAATTTTCAAGCAAATCTCTATCAATTATCTGGCAATTAATGCATCCAGTTCCTATTGTAAGTGGTGCCTAGGTCAAATGTTATGACTTTTTTCTGTTTATACTCCCTTTCCAAAAAGAAAGAGACATTTCCTTCAATAGTCATGGAAATAATGTAAAGAACCTTTCCAGGTCAGTATAAGAGGAAGCACTTCCAGAAGCACCTGTTTGACAAACTGTTTAATTTAAAGTAAATGAGCTTTACTTTTAAAATGTGAAGTTCTAATAAGATTTACCTGTAGGCTTCTTCAGAAGAGAAGCACATCAGTCTGAGCAATTTTTTTTTGTCTCTTTTGTTTCCCAGTCAAGTCACCTGCTGCCTTTCTCCTTATCGTTAAGCAACAGGCGGTGAACAGGTTTAACCGGCTATGACTTTATGAGCAGGTTGTGGTCAGAAGAGAGAAAAAACCTCATTCAACGCTTTCATTATAGTACAAACTACCTCACCATCTAACGCGCTAGATTCCTTATTGGTTGTATTATTACACCGTGCACTTTGATGAATTTTTTTTAATTTATTTCTTACCTAGAATTTCCTTTCTTCTGGAAGTGTGCGGCTGGTCATTGTACACCCATTCAAAGTCGTCTCTTACTATCGATTTCCCCATGATGGCTGGTCCTCGGGATGAAGCAGTGTGGCGTTATTTGTGTCACCAGAGTATCGGGGCACACCCACTAACACAGGTAGAGGGCTGCAGGTGTAAGGTGCGAGTGAAGCTCCTCCCCCAAGGCGGAGGGAGACAAAGGCTGGTTGAACGCCTCACGTTGCGTTCTCTCTCTCTTTTACTTACGAATATTAACCAGTAGGAGTTAGTTCAAAGCGAACACAAAAGAAAATACAGTCCAGACACTTTTGCTTTACTATTTATTTATTGAAAAAATAATCTTGATGTAAAGCTTTTTCAGAAACAGTGTGTATTTCTTTTCTTTTGTTTTTACAATGTAGCAGAGGCGCCTATTAAATATCACATTCAAGTAAATATAATTATTGACAATATAAATCAATCATGTTTTAGCTTTCAAATCGTTTCAGCGGGCAGGACAAGTCGCCAGTTCATTAAGAACGACTGGATACTTTTAGAATAAAATAAGAGCTCTTCGTCACATGATAGACGTGTTTTCACATTTTTATGAAACTTTAAATTTGTCAATAAAGTTTTACAGATGATGTTTATTTTCCCCGTGACTATATCCAAATCTCACGAGACTTCATATGTGGAACACTGTGGCGACGAGAGCACGGTAATAGAGAGTTGTTGTCGGAGGGGGAGGGGGAAAGGCTGAGTGGAGACGGGAAGGCAAACGAGAGTTTAAAAAAAAAAAAAAACTAGCATACAAGAAGGAGGAAACACAAATGATAGCATGGCGTCGGGGGACACCCTGTATATAGAAACGGACGGGTCAGAAATGCCAGCCGAAATAGTGGAACTACACGAAATCGAAGTAGAGACCATCGAGACCACAGTTGTTGGAGACGACGGAGACCATCAGCCCATGATCGCCTTGCAGCCTCTGGACTCGGACGATCCGGACTGCATGCATCCGCACCAGGAGGTGATTCTGGTGCAAACAAGAGAGGAGGTCGTGGGCGAGGACGATTCCGAACTGCACACGGATGACGGTTACGAGGACCAAATCCTCATCCCGGTGCCCGCTGTGGAGGATGACTTTATCGAACAGACTCTCGTTACCGTCGCCGGGAGAAGCTCCTCGACCAGCCGGATGAAGCGAGCTGGAGGCGGAAAGAAAGCGGGCAAAAAGAGCTACCTGCGAGGGGGTGACATGGGCAGGAAATGGGAGCAGAAGCAGGTCCAGATAAAGACGCTGGAGGGGGAGTTCTCGGTAACTATGTGGGCTTCGGGTAAGTTCAGAGTCCCGAGTGAGTTCCTGCAAGCTGCTTTCTCTCTTTGTCCTCGCACGCGTGGCCGGGCCCAGTTTGCGGCCTTGTCCGCCACTAAACTGGGACTTATTTCTCAACCCCGAGCCACCGCGACTTCATTTGAAATGTTTTTGTT
Source organism: Brachionichthys hirsutus (assembly GCF_040956055.1). Classification (NCBI taxonomy): domain Eukaryota; kingdom Metazoa; phylum Chordata; class Actinopteri; order Lophiiformes; family Brachionichthyidae; genus Brachionichthys; species Brachionichthys hirsutus. The sequence continues at coordinate 6,265,359 of NC_090914.1, read as the reverse complement.
TTTATGGGAAGCCATGTTTTATGTGTCAATGGGCGCCGCCATATTTCCCCTGTCTACGAAAGTATGGCGGCCCGAAAAAATGGCGTTTATTTGGGCCGACGAAGATGGCGGCGAGCGTGGGACTGAGTGCGAGCTGGCTCCGCTAGGCCGCTGTGGCGCAGTTCAGCTCCAGCGCGGCGGTGCGTTCAGGCGTCCCTCGTAATTTATAAACGCTTGTGTTTAAAATGCACTTTACCTTCGTGTCGTTATAATTAATAAATAAGAATTTATTAATTATTTAGAGGATATTTAATTAACATGGAAAAAATGTTTGTTTGGGCACATTTTTTTTTTTTAATGTATTTATTTATGGCATGTGAGGGTTTGGAAGATGCGGATATCAGGAAAGCTGATATTTAGCTCCAAAATGTTAAATTATTTTGTTCCAAGGTGATGATGCACTGTTTTTGAATTTTTGACACGCCTGTTTCCTCATTCAGATGACAAGAAGGATATAGACCACGAGGAGCAAATTATTGGTGAAAACTCTCCGGATTATTCCGAATACATGACCGGGAAGAAGCTTCCTCCTGGAGGAATCCCGGGCATCGACTTGTCAGACCCCAAACAGCTGGCAGAGTTCGCCAGGTACGAGTCAGTGTCTTTGGGTCGCAATGACATCATGAAAACGTCAGTAAGAGGTTCATTGTCAAAATCCATCATGGTGCAGTTATGACTAAGGTGTTATTAAATTCTTTTTTTCTCTCTCACTGTTGGTAAAGTGATCAGATGATTTCTTTTTTTTTTTTGGCCCAATCCATAACACGTTTCATCCAGAATGATGTTTTGTTTCAGAATGAAACCAAGAAAAGTAAAAGAAGACGATGCACCTCGCACAATAGCTTGTCCGCACAAAGTGAGTAGAGATGTGTGGGTGTCATACTTTTAGTGTGCAGTACTACGGAAAGATGAGAGATAAATGCATCAACGGATACTTGCTCAGTTGTTTGGAGTATATTTTAAGATTCGCTTTAAAAAATCAAGGCTAAATGTTCTGGTTTGTGAAGGTGGTTCTTCGGTCTTTTTTCTTTTAGTCGAATAAAATGTCCTAAATCGGACCTTTCATGCGTTCCTCAGATTTGCATGGATTGTCATGTTTCTATTTTTGCACCAAATGCCTGTATTCGGCTTCATACTTGCATGTGTCGGTGCTCTTGTGCATGCTAACATACACTGTTTATTTATTCTGAAATTATACTAATCATTTGTAAAGCTTCGAATAACATTTCCTCTTGCATTAAATACTGGATGTAAGGGACATTTATTTCTGATTAACTTACTGCTGTTAAAGCTACCCCGAGTTTTCATCTTAACCCTCGTTGTCTTTCTATTAGGGATGCACCAAGATGTTCAGGGACAACTCGGCAATGAGGAAGCACTTGCATACCCATGGGCCTCGCGTGCACGTCTGCGCGGAGTGTGGCAAAGCCTTCGTTGAAAGTTCAAAGCTTAAGAGGCATCAACTTGTGCACACGGGAGAGAAACCCTTCCAGGTGAGGCCCCTTCTCCGTTCGGGTGGTGGGGGCTGCGTAGAAACCCGGTTGTTGCATGAAATGGCTGTCGGTGATGGCGGCCTTTACAGACGTACTACGTGCACGCTTTAACTCGATCTCTTGTGTCTCCAGTGCACGTTCGAGGGCTGCGGCAAGCGGTTCTCTCTGGACTTTAACTTGCGCACACACGTTCGTATTCACACCGGAGATCGCCCATACGTGTGTCCCTTTGATGGCTGCAACAAAAAGTTTGCCCAGTCAACCAACCTGAAGTCTCACATCCTCACGCACGCCAAAGCCAAAAACAGCCAGTGAACTGGCCGGCTGCAACGCGAGCATGCGGCGGAATCTCCGTGGCCCGCGCTGGCGTGAGACGTCTCCTTTTTATCACGTGTACACGGACAAAAGGCTTAAACAGAGAAACTACTTTTTTCCTCAGACTTTTTGATAAACGTTAGACTTGGCGGTTTGAACAAAGACCAGGTTGAAAACCCCGACACCCCCCCCCCCCCCCCCCTCAGGCATCCGACCACACTGTGGCGCTACCAGGATGAAACGGCTTAGTTTCTTCTTGTGAAGATGTTAATTCATGGACCTTCTCCTAAAAAAAACTTATTTATGCTGTAACAGCCAGTTAAAAAAAATTGTTTTGCAATTGACACATTTTCAATTTTGTGCCCCCCCCCCCCCAAAAGTGTGCATATTGTACACGGTTTGACACGCGCTGTGTGTTGCTGTATGTAGTGAGGTTGTCCCTGTAACTCTTCATAGAAGAGGCTTCAGTTTGCTTTACTTTTCCCATCCTCCTTGTTCGAAGAGGAGCTCCTGACGCAGGTTTCTTGGAGTACTTGCATTTTGTACAAGGAAGCAAGTAATGTAGATAGTAGCCACGTGATTTTCAATAGTTATCACTGATTAAAGTGTGTCCTCCCTTGCACTACCGATACAGAAAATGTCATTTGTTCAGCTGGTAGTGAAAGCCAAACCCATAATTTAAATTATTTAGAATATTTGAGTGGCATTGTCTGACATGAATTGTTAAAACCTTGGGCACATGTGTTTATTTTTACTGGGATGTGGGGCTTTCTTCAGTACTGCTCTATATTTATAAAGAACGTTTCAAACTAATGAGTCTGTGGAATCAGTGAATGTGTTGATATTGACGATAAATGTATACAGTGCTGAAAAATGACTTCCTTTGATGTTTACAGTGAGCCAACCTTTCAGGCTGAGGGTTCACCTTTGAAGGAAGTCATTAACTCTACGCATTGATGGAATGGGAAAATAGAATAAAAGTTGTGTTCTGCGTAAACAAGCCGGACACGTTACAGGTGGTCAGGGAAAGTCAGAATTGGCATTGGAGGAATCTTTTTCTGTCATTTCGTTTATTTCGCCATGTCAGTCCAGGACTGCAAATTATTTTCAGTACAGATCAATCTGACAGTAAAGTGTCTGAAAATGAAAATCAAAAAAAACCCTCCAAAGATTTATTATATATAAAATGCATTAAATGAAAGGTTTGACATTGAACACAGCCTGGTATACAGCTCTGAGAATGGCTTTACTACTGATTCAGGATAGTCCTGAACAATAATCAGGCAGTTTCAAGTCCAGCCCAGGCTCCTCACATTCAGTAAATAGATCTGAAAGTGAAAAACTAAAATGCGACAGTGCTGGTGGGAATGAATCACTGATCCCACATATTAGTGCGTTCGCAGCTGCAGAGAAAACACATTTTTCTTTAGGACTGTGTATGCAAGTACAGTGCTGTGCTGTTTGTTCCTAGTGCATAACCACTTCACTTGAAAAGCAGAAACAAGCAATTACATCAAAAACCGCCACCAACCATGAACTAAAAATATTTGATGAAACACTTCTAGAGACTTTTGGAAAGATCAAAATCACGCAAACAAAGGGAATCAAGCATTTCCTTAACAGAAGTGAGGTTGATGATTCAAAAAAATATTTCTCTATGTTTGGAATAATGCCACATTTCAACCTCATAACAATAAAACAGGCAGCAAGTTTAGAGTCTGAATGTGGAGAACGCGTTTTCCGAGCATGCAGAACCCTCGCGGTTTAGGCTGAAGGCTTTCATTCAGAAAGCAGGACAGCCAGCAGTGCAGGGTAGTTGGGCGTCCCCCAGCCTGTGACGGGGTCCCACGATGGGGCCGCACAGAAACCTCGACCCTGAACCTGTTCATCCAGACAGCTCAAGTGGCATCCTTCAGTCACCTAAAGACGAGGAAGCAAAAATACGTTACAAATACACGCAGTGGCCTCTTTCTGAAACGCCGGTACAGTTTAATAATGTTAATTATTACATCTACAATTCCATTCTATCACTATGGAATAAATCTGGGCGAGGCTTCAGTGTGATGTGATGGAACGTACATCGAAGAGGGCCTGTCCTTGGAGCTTGTAGAGGCGAGGGTTGAAGAAGCCCAGGACAGGAAGGCCCTTCAGCAGCCGCCGGTCATTAATGAGAGACAGCACGCCTCCAACCACAGGGGTTGATGCCTGCGAGAGAGACAAGCACATCATTAGAAAATATTAAATGAGTCATTTACATGTGACTAACTGCCTGTTTTATCACAACGCCGCCCTACGAAAGGAGTAACTACGCAAACAAGTGGAGTAGAAGGGTTTACTTTTTACAGCTCGCTGGCATAACGCTTTAAAAATGTTATGTCTTTTTGATTGTGAAAAACAAAATGAGCCAATAGTAAGAAAAATTGTTAGATAAATGCGTTCTTTCAGTTTTCTAGTGGAAGAAACACTTGATACAAACGCATTTCTAACCCGATATTTAAGCCGTCTTGGGACAAACGTCTGATCGGAGATTATTTTGAATCACTACGTTCCTTTCTATCAAATAGGAATGTTATAATGGCTCAAATGTGAGACAGCAATAATACTTACAGCCTCAATGCTTACAATCAATCACGTTAAACGTATTCGTTTCAACAGGTATTTGAGTCTATTTCAAATGGGTTGTTGTAAATTCATGTACAACTTCATAGATTAAATGTCACTTAACATGTAGACAGGCCAAATATTTTGTTGTCGGTTTTTGCACACTTTGGTTCATTTATCTCTGCATACGTTTAAACCTTTTATATTGTTGTGCATGCGTTTCTTTCTCCAGCCTATCTAGCTAAAGTATATATATATATGTATATCCTACCGAGGTCCCAGACACCCAGGGTATGGGTATTCTGTTGGTGACCACCCAGTAGTTATCAGACAGGGCAGCCATGTCTGGATAGGCTCTGCCGCTGGTGTTGAAATACGACGGCGGTGGGAGGGACGCCGCTCCAGTCTTGAGATACGCATTCACAGCGCTGACCTGCAGAAACGCAAATACACAGTGTCGGTGATGCGTCTACAAAAAAAAAAAAAAACGAGCAACAAAACATCCAAGGACACTGAATTATTACCTGGTAGTCGGGCATCCTGAAGGCATTGCTGAAGCCGCCTCCACTGATGTAATCCGTAACTTCAGATGTGACTTTAAACGGGTTTTTGAAGGAGGTTCCTCCCACCGTGGTGACATATGGGCTGAGAGCGCGAAGTAGAGCGATAGATGTTTAGTGACTGTTTGTCAAGCATGTTCAGGAGTACATGCCGGAAAAATATCTCATGTTCAACAGTGCAGAAATGGGGGGGGGGGGGGGGGGGTTACTGTAAAAACATGCTGTACCTTGAGGCAGGAAAACTTGGTCTGAAGGCATTGTTCTCTTTATCCAAATGTTTGCATCCTGCACCACTATCACCTGAACATGAATACATATTTCACAGAGCTTGACATCAGATGATCATGCATTTTAAATCTAAAGTAGAATGCACCGGCTGCGGGACATATCCCAGCTCTTCTATAGATTAGAACAGGAAACGAGAGAAGTCACAGACGTTCGAAAACTGTAGCTGTTAAAAGTTTATAAGGCTGAAGCCGTTCTGTCGACGCAGAGAGGACTCAGACGTGGTGGAGATTCATGTTGATTGAAGTTCCTCCTGACAAACGGGGGGGGGGTTCGTCTTCACTCACCGGAAGCAAAGAGCAAAGACATTCCCCTGACTCCAGCCTTCATGAACTCTGTGTTGATGCGCGTCATGTACGCAGTGGACAGGCTGTCCTCATCGTCCCCGTAGCTGATGGTGTGGACCCAGGGCAGGTCGGAAGCGTTGCTAAGCAACACGATCCACTGCAGGAAGGGCTCCTGGGATTCATGGCGACCTGGAAGAGAATGAGGAAAGCAGGGGTGAGATTTGATGGAGTTACAATGTGGAACATTGAGCCACTTTTAAGATTTACGGTTCACGTTTCCACACCAACACGGGACCGAAGCCTCACTCTCTCCTACCTCGAATAGTGAAGACCCATGTAGGGATGTTTGCCCCTGTGCTCATGATGTACTCGACATCCAGGCTGGCCTCCAGGCCGGCCTTTCCTGCTCCCTGAGTCCCCACTATCCGGTCTACCTGAGAGAGGTGCTGGAAGCTTCTGCCAAATAAGCTCATGAACTCATCCAGGTCTGCAGGATGGTAATACTGCTCCAAGAACTAGATGAGAAAACAGCCGGCGTAGAGTGACGAGCACACAAAGCTATGCTGGATCGATCCTGCCCGGGACGATGCACTAAATAAGAGCCCTCACCTGAGCTACAGCCTGGCTGTTGTTCTGAGCCGCTCCCACGTCAGTCGCCGTGAGGTTATAGCGCTTCCTCAAGACGGCGGGAGTCACCCCGAGGTGAAACCCTGCTTTTGAACGATTTTTCCTGATGGAGTAGGCTTTGGAATAATCCTGTCGCCCTTTGGGAGGGAAGCGGTGAAGCCCTCCAACTATGGGGAGGGAGGGGGTTGACATCCAGCATCGTTAGTTAACATCCAACTAAAAGCATAAATGGATCTTTAAAGTTTGCAACTTGAGAAATGGTTCTGACCGAAGTCCAGGTGTTGATGAATGTCGTCACTGACAGAATATGGAGAGGATGACCTCACCACAGACTGGCCATCTCGGATGTAATGGTGGAACTTACTGCCTGAAAGCAACGATTCTGCAACCCTTAATGCACAAAAATAAAAAAGTCTGTTTCAATCTAAATGTCTACAAATCCCCAAATCTAGCGTCCGTCATAAGAGACAGTTTTGCGTTCAGAAACTCTCTCAATATACAATTGCTTAACCACCAACAGAAAGTAAACTGTTAGGAAGCAATGGCTTCGATTGTTGCTTTGATTTTTATTCAGTAGCCACACAAAGAAGAAGCATCTCCACAAGACATGGCTTTCGCATGGTGCACAAAAACAAGGAACTTATGCAGAAGACTGGTGTCGAGAGCAAGTAAACATTATTGCTGGGTAAGCGTAAAAGAAAAAGAAAAGATACGCTTACTCTGCCGTTATGCTGCACTGTAAAAAGTCCTGCGTGTGAACAGTCAGGCAGTTTTTAATCCCATGGCTCCCGAGCCAGCGATGCACCACTTTCTGGGTCAGTTCAGACGGACGCACGAGAGAGGACACGTCCTCCAGGGTGAGGTATTTACCTGCGGATCACAGAACATGCCTCAGTCACGCTGGCATTAACATAGACAGATTCAGAAACGGTGAGAGAATTAAGGTCATTTCTTCAGGATATGCTCTACATGATGGACGAGAAAAATGGACTCAGCATCCCAAATAAGCATCTTAAGTACATGTCTAGTTTCCTCAGGACAACCTGCGCCTTTTAGACAGAGTCCTACCGTACTGAGCCGAGTCGGGGTCGGACACCCGTCTTAGTGTTTCCTCCAGAAGCGCAATGTTCTGCTGCTTTAGGGCAAAGGTGAGCTGCAGCTCCTGTTTGGGGTCAACCCGACCCACACGAGTCCAGTCGTCTGGCATCCTGGGAAAAGATTCAAACTTAATCTGTGTAACAGAATAAATATGAAATAAAGCAAGCAGTTCAGACTTTCAAATGTTTTCATGACTTGGATGTGATTCTTCAGTTAACCTTTATATATATTAATGTCACAGTAATTTCATTTTTGCCCAATCCTGAGGTAGAAATGAGAAAAATCTGTAGGCTCGACTTTGACTTTGAACAAGGCCGGATCCAAACATGATTAATTACACATATGAGAGATAAGACAAAGGCTCAGAGTGGATTTTCTCACAGAACATCTTGGTCAGGTTCTAGATATCCACTCCAGACCAGTGGGCTGAATAACAAGGGTATGGAGAAGGTCAGTCTGCAGCATGAGAAATAAAACATCAGGTTACAGAGTAGAATAAACACGCGTCTTATTTAGCTGGGACATTTTTAAGCACGCCCTTCCGTGTATAATATTGAGGCCAACAGATCAGTCTCAAAGTGACCCGATCAAGAGTCAGCTGATAGCGGTGGATTTGTTTTATTAATAATTCTGAATGTATAAATACTATTTAAAAAATATTAGTACACATTTTTGTCTAAAACATCCGCCTTTTAACTCTTTTATCTCGTTTAACTCACAGCGCGCTCATTGCGTCCTCCGTTCGCAGCTGCAGTCTTCGACGAGTTGTGTTGTGCGGTGGGGGGGGGTAAACGGAAGCGGCTGTCACGTGACAGTTCTGTCATGTGACTTTGATGATTTATTTAAAGAACTTCCGTGAGTGCTTTGTTTTGTTTTCATTTCTTTTAGGATTCATAATTCTGTATTCCTTTTTCACCAAACCTCAGATGTCCGTAAATTAAGTTGTATAAAACAATGAGACTCTGATCGATGAGTCTGATCATTGATCTGTGGTGAAGTCCCGAGAATAAATCTGTTGGATCCCCTTGTTAATTAAAGGGATGATAAGAAACATCATATAATGGATTAGAAATCTTGGAAAAATCTATTTCTTCTTGTTTTCCGAGCTTTTCTCTCCATTGGTAGACGACAATGATATTTGCGAATTCTTCCAGATAAAATTCCTTCTTTAATTCCTAATGCTGGATCATAAATAATAAGCCACATCCATAATTGCTCTCTCAAAACATAAAAATACTCCAATAAACCATAATAAAGATTTAAACCATGTTTATTCAAGGATAAAAGTGAGTCCTGGAACTATGACAGGAATTATATTTACAGGAAAATACTGCAAGAGAGCAGCACCATCTCAAAACGCCATATTCAATGGTTATATTTGATATGGCGTTTAATATTTTGTGCCAAACTAGCTTGATTTTTCTTTCATACAATCAAAATATTTCAGCTCATATCAGTCGTTGTCTGAGAAGTAAAAGTCCTCTTCCTCTCCACTTTCAGGCAACGCTCCATTGTTTCCAGGGAACATCTCCCAGACCACAAAGTTGTCATTTTCTGGTGAGGGGGGGGGATTAGAGAGATTGTGTCAAGGAACAAAACAAAGTAAAAACGGTGAGGACCTTTCTCAGGAAACCCACCCGTGTTAACGCATCTCCTCAGTGTCCGTTTAACTGACGGTGTTGGCGAGAAGCTCTGTGAAAAGCAGAGAAGCAAATCATTATTTTTACAGTAAAAAGAATCCGTGCAGTTTGTGACGATAAGAATCTCATCCTCAGTACCTTTGTAGGAGGAGCCGGTTTGCAGACGTTGAACCGATTCATTTTCATCCTCTTCTGGAGCTGAAACACGTACTTATCGTCGTTGCTCCTTTGAAGTAAAACAAGACGGTAGTTTACTTCTTGCACGCCAATGAACTTTTTACACGCTAGTTTGCAGGAGGAGCCGCCGCGCACCTGTTTGGGGAGCCCATCATCCTGGGAGTGATGTGCAAACACTGAGGAGTCTTGGCTTCAGGGAAGACGTTCGACATGGGCGTCGTGGGCTCCAGGTCTGACATCGCGAAGTCGTGGTCTTCGCTGGGACACATGGAGGGGATCTATGCATCAAGATGGTGGGGAGACAGTCTTATAATTACAAGACGGGGTTTGGCAAGAATAAAAATGCAGGGGGAACAAAAGAAACAAACCTCAAAGCGTTTGCTCTGCATATACTCAGAGCTGAAAACGTCTTCGACATTTTCTCTGGGCATGGTCTCCAGGAAATGACGCACCTGCTGCTTCCTCTTTAAGGTTCCCACCCGGGCGGAGATGACAGGATAGGCTGTAACTAATCACAGATCAGAGATAAGTGAATAAATACAATTTTAAAGAAACAAAAAAGACTTGAAAAAATAACCTAAGTATAAAAAATACATAAAACACACACCCAAACAAAAACAAGAAATATCTTTACTTCTGCACCAGTTGAAATGCTTCGCACTGTTTTACTGGCGTGTATCGTTCACTAACTGGGATTCTCTCTTCACCATTCGTTACCTGGGGGTTTCGGCGCTTCCACGTTTTTCTTTTTGGCTCTCTTCGCCGGAGTCCGGGAGGTTTCCTGGGACGTGTGCTGGCTGTAGCACTCCTCCGCTGAACGTGTCCCAACGCTTCGTGCCACTTTTTCCCAGTAGCCATTGATGTGTTTAGGATAGGAACCAACAGCCCTGGAACACGTAAATACGCGCATTGCGTCAGGTCTACGAGTTCCAGTTCCTCTTTCTGTCAACGTGCAGACTTACTCTTGTAGCCTCGTAATCTCTGCTTCGGTCCACTTGTCGTCGTCTCGCTCTGGTGGAATCGTTGCGTTTCCTTTGCGTTCAGTGGCAGACCGTGTCGACTTATTCACCGGCTTTGTGCGTTCCCTCCGTTTGTGTTTTGCTGGTTTTTGTGCAGCGTCTCTGGTTCTCCTTCTCAGGTCTGTCTCGCTTTCCTCCGAGATGCGACTTGGCCGCAACTTGTCGCCGTTATCCCCGTGCCCCCTCTTGCTCCACCTCTTTCTACGAATGATTAAATCTTCATTTGACGACTCACCCGTCGGTGTTTTTTCCCTTACAGAAATATCCGGGGACTTCATGTTGTCCGATAATCTCAGCGAAGGCTTTTTCTTCTCATGCTCCCGTCTTGCTGAAGACTTTTCCGGTTTGCTTTGTTTTCGAGGGGCAGCGGAATGCCTCTGTCTGGACCTGGTGTTTATATCATAGTGCTCCTCAGAACTTGTCAATGCGTCTCTAGAGGCTTTGGGTGAATGACAGGGTTTCCTCTCAGGGATAACTTTGGCCTTATTGCGTCGTTGGACTGGAGCCTTGACCTTTCTTAGTGGTGCCGTCGTCTTCTCCTCGCTTGCTTTGTCACTTTGCTTAAGGCCTGAAAACACAAAGGACAGCTTGTCTGCCCTCCAGCTCGTAACTAATCTCACGATATTAAAACCACACCAGAGTTATCTTTACCTCCGCTGCGAGGCAGGTATGCACATGCAGGTTTCCGAAATGCCCCCGCGGACGCTGGTTTGGTGACCTCCTGTGGAGATACAGAGATGAGAATAATAATAATAATAATAATAGCGAGAATATCAGCTGTTTGTACCTAATTGAAATAACAGTCCCTCTTTCTGGACTTACAGGGTAGATGATAGAGGGTTCATAACATTCATGGATGGTAACGTTCATCTGTGAATCCAGAGTGACTCGCCCTCCTTTCCAGTACTCGAGAGGTGCTTTGATGAGACGACCACTTCGAGATACTTTTGAAGAAGATGAGGAGGCAGGAAGGCATGAATCAGCTGGAGGAGCGCAGAGGGCAAATGGACACGGTAACAAAAATCATTAGTACCGCAAATAAATAGCAGCACAAACAGTGTCGGATTCATCGCGGCGCGTCTCTTGTACTAACGGGTCTTCACAGGATTTTTCTGGTGCCGTTTTACGGAATGGCTGACGGACGCCTCAGATTTCGGCTTTGCCGTAGCGCCTCTTTCTCTGTTCCTCGTTGTTTCTCTGCTGGGGTCAAAAACAGACAAGAAAAAGAATTGAGCTCCCCCCAAAAACTTAGTTTTGTGAGACTGGTTAGCAAATACTCAGTCATTATTTCATCTCATGCATAAATGATTCAGCACCCTCAGCAGAAACCAAACGATGAGCGCGTTCCTTAAAGGGCATTAATAATTGTACTTTTTTGACTCTGACAGGAACTTTTCGTAAAGCTTCTTCCAGTTTGCAGGAAACCCATGGGCGAACCTCTTCAGAAGCCACTTAGGGAAGCCTGCGGGAAGTAAATGAAAATGCTAAATGTCTATCTAAAAGTTTAATGCACCTCTTTCTGCAAAATGGAAAACGTATGCTTTGATGATAAAAATAATAATAAAATAAAAATCGACTCATACAAGATGAGACTTACCAGTTTCAACAAGCAGCGCCATCTTGCCAACTAAAATGTAAACCCTGCCGGAGACGGTCTTGAGAACACGAGTCGATACTCTGTCCACGACGATGTTACTGTTCCATTGTATGCCTTCCTCTCTGGGTAAAAACGGCAAGAAAAAGAGTGTCAACATTTAAAAACCAAAGAATCTTGACTCAGAGGAGTGTGGATGAACAAACACTCTCACCATATTCATGCACGTATTAATTGCTTTAGTAATTTATTGTAATTTATGTAAGTTATTTATTGTCATTTTGCATCAGTGGTGTAATTTATTTTAGATTAATTGTTAGTTTGCACTGGCGGTGTAATAACATTTTATTTTTGTTTTTCTAATGTTACGTTGCATCAATTGCGTAATTTAATATTGGTTTTATTTTTATTTGTATTGTTATTTGTGGATGATTTATGTACGAAGGACTTTCAACGGAAACAAGCCCGCAAGGGCTTTTTTGAAATGCTCCTCTTAGACAGGATGTTTGACGTTATTTGTACTGTAATACATGCTACTGTGTGACTGTACTTGTACTCTAACATTCTATCTAATAAATATATTCATCATCATCATCATCGTCCTATTGTTAAGTCAACATTTTACCTGTGGATTCCTTCGACATACAGGCCCTTCGTACCCTTCATCAAGTGCCACCGCTCGAGATATATCACACTCTCCTGGAATAAAAAAAACAAACAGCACACCATTATTTGGGTTCAAATATAAGCGCTCTGATTGTGCATGTTCAGTGACCACTTTACGCCTTTAGTCAATTTCAGGTATATCGATTTTAAATTCTACTCACGCTTGGGAATTTAATGGGTTTAATCCCTCTGTTGCGCTTGAACACAGGCTCATTTTTCTTCGGGATGGAAACTTGAGGTGAATTGAGGATAAGCGGGTCTTCGATCACACGTTGCGGTGGGACAGCCGGGGTCACGGAGAGATCCGTGTCCGACGGGCTGCTGGGGGGCTCCACCCCAGAGCGGTCAAAAGGAACCACGGTTCCCGGAACCCTCGGAAACGCCTTGCACTCGGCCTCATCCGCATTGTGATCGGCAAAGAGTGCATTTTTGAGCCGATGGAAATGACCTTTGAAATACAAAATGAAAGGCGCGAACAAATCTACAGGTATGACATTTATATCCCAAATACATAAACGGCTCCCGTTTATGCACCGACCTCTATCAGGGGCACGCCTTGCCCCGACCCCGATGCCTTGAACCTCCTGCTGCTGCTTCCGTCTACTTTCCCTCTCCTTCATAAAGGCAAATGTCTTTGCTGGAGACATTGAGGGAATTTGCTCCAAAGCAACAAAACAACCTGTTAAAAACAGTAAAAAAAAAGGGGGTGAGTCACACTCATCTTGGTTCGAAACAAATAAAAAGAGATTAAAAACCCCCTCACGTTTCTTTACAGCAGACGGAGGGGCCGCCAAGTGGTTCCGTGTCCGGACAGTAAAGGTCTCTCCATCGGGAACCAAAGCCTGCAGGCGTGCGTCGTTGTGGCTCTCATCCTGAAAGGAAGCGCTGGAGGGTTTCTTTGCCTGGACATCACCGCAGAGCCCTTTTGCAAGGCAGCTGACGTTGTTCGAATCCCCGGCTCTCTTTCTCAACCTGTTCCTCATGGGGGTGTACACCCCGGCCGAAGACTTCACAGGAGAACCATTCTCCTCGAGCACCGGCTGAGTATTATTCCTTGTAGTCACGTCCGAGTCTCTGACTGAGAAGCGGGGCTCGAACATATGCGCGGTCTCCCGTGCCGTTGTCTTTCTCGGTGCGTGTCCGCGTCCTCTGTTAACCAAAGGAGATAAAAGCACCACCGGCCTGCTGCCGAGGTCTGAACAAGAACGCCCGCAGCTTTTCTGAGGGCTGGATGTGGGCGAAATGGTCAAGGGCTGCATTTCGCGTCGATAAGAACCAAACCTCTCGTTCTCTCGGAGTCCATCCGCCACCCATGAGCTGACTCCTGCTCGTTTATGGCCGACCTGACACCGGGGATCGCTGGTTGTAGAAGTCCTCTCGTACGCGCACATCTCTCGCTGCACTTTGGCTTTTAGTTTAGCAAACACCTTGGCAGGAGATTCGAACCGGGGTTGCGTGTGTTGTCTTAAATGCTGATACGACGCCATTTTTCTTTTTACTCTAAGTGAAACTTATTATTTACATCCGCTGCTATATGCTAGCGGCTAACTCGCTACTGCGCTCATTTCAAACTACGCGACATTTCCGCGATTGGCTCGAAGCATGTGACGTATTTCCTGGTGGGCACGTCACTTCCATTTTTAATAAACATTTGCTAAAATAAATGTTAGTCATGTATTATGATGTTTGTTCGAATATGTTTTGGCTCTCAGCTGAATTTTTACAATTTACATGTACTTTTTCCATTTCTGTAGGTTTTTTTGGGGGCCACCAGAGGGCAGTAAAGTCTCTTTACTCTAAAAAAAACAACAACAACACACACGCACAGAAGAAGAAGCGTCTCAAACTTCCGGTTAGAGGTTGCCACTGCCTGACTTTTCTTTCGTGAGGATTATTTAAACATTCAAAGCACGATTTGCTTTTTTCTTTACGTGAAATGCGTGGCTATGAGATAAATACATAAATACTCTTCTTCTTGTGAATATGTTGGATATGAGGCGCTGTCAGGCTGCTTGAAAACTCCTGCTCAGCGTGGCTAAAAGTGACGCAACATGGCAGCGACTCCTGTCAGAAGGTGTTTACTCTCAGCGCTGAGGCGCCACGCCAGGTGTCAAAGCCGTGGACTTAACTCTTTGACAGAGAGGACAGTCCACCAGGTGTCCTCTGACAGGGGAGCGGAGAGACAGACAAGTCTGGACACGGGACCCCCTGCGGGGTGGGACAGAAGACGGAACCGCGGCAGCTCCCGTCTGTTCGCGTCCGTGTCCGTGGGATTAGGACTCTGTGGCGCGGCGTTTGTCGACAGTCAGAAAGACGAACAAGCAAAGGACAAAAGACGATCTGCGTCTGAGCGGTGTCTCCGTTTCATTCTGTCACCGGCTTCGTGCGCGTCTCCCTTTAAACCCGACAGCCCCCGCTATAAATACAACTTTATCGCAGATGTTGTGGAAAAGTCCACGCCGGCTGTCGTGTACATTGAAATCGTGGGCAGGTGAGTTGAGTGTAAAGTTGTTTTGTTACATGAAAGGGTTGAAATGAATGAATTTGTGTTCCTGCAGCCAAATGGAAATTCATCATGTTGAACTTTGCTCATTTATTATTGTATAGTTTCCAAAAGCGGTAAAAAAAGAAAAATACATTTGACCCAAACTGCTTTTGCACATTCAGTGTCTGAAAAAGCGAGTAAGAGCACATAAAACCTGAATCATCTGCCCCTGTAATAATAAAATATACTGTAGGCAAGGATGACATCATTGTTACACAATTTATCAGATAAAGATGATGTAATTTCAATAAAAATATTTGTCAGAGGCCGAAGATCTTTCAATGAAACACAATACATTTAATTGCTTTTAAATGGAATGGAAACATTCTTAAATGGATCAGTAATAAGCAACTGATCTTCAGACGAACTATCAGGATATCCATCTCGATATTATGTTGAATAATAACAAACTGCCTCTTCTGTCGCCCAGACACCCTTTTTCAGGAAGAGAAGTGGCGGTGTCGAACGGCTCGGGCTTCATCGTCAGCAGCGACGGTCTCATCGTCACCAACGCACACGTCGTGGCCAACAAGAGAGGCGTGCGTGTGAAGCTCACCAACGGCGAGGTGTACAACGCGACCGTGCAAGATGTCGATCCGGTGGCAGACATCGCCACCATCAAAATCTCTGCAAAGGTGAGCTTGCGAGACACAATAGTCTGCACTAAAGGAGACTTCATGCTGGATCCACATGCTGTTATCACATTGGTAATAATGCAGGGTTTTTTTTTTTTTTTACATAATGTGTATGAGAATATCAAGTTGTTTTACTCCATCCCCTCGCTTTCCACGTGAGAATAACAAGATCCTACGTCAGGATACAGATCTGGACGCTAGAACAACAAAGGCGCTCAGTAAAGCACAAACCTCCGCTCCAGCCAGATAATCCGGTCTGTGAAGGTTACCCGACGTGCGTCGCCTCCCCCACAAAGGTTACCGTTGCGCATGCCGGGCCGCTAAACCGTATCTCGATGCAATGTGCAATTTCTACATCTGCCTCGTATTCAAACGTTAATGTTTTTATTTTCTTACCCGTGCACAAACCTCCTTCCACGTGATTTCACAGTATTTTCTCAGTCGTTTTGTCGTCACCCTGATGTCAAAAAAGCGGTTGTGTGGATCAGTGTGGGCGGCAGCGCTTGCCTCACTCTCTCCGCTCTCTCTCCCGACAGAACCCCCTGCCCACACTCGCCCTCGGTCGGTCATCTGACGTGCGACAAGGAGAGTTTGTGGTCGCTATGGGAAGTCCGTTTTCTTTACGAAATACAATCACGTCAGGAATCGTCAGCTCGGTGCAGAGAGGCAGTAAGGAGCTGGGCCTGTCCAACTCCAACATGGAGTACATCCAGACTGACGCCGCCATTGACGTAAGATTTAAGTGAATATACATTTATAGAGTCACATGATCAGTTCTTGTTTACCATGGGCAGGTTAAACATCTCCTAAATGTCAGGAACAAAAGCCTTAAAAGGTAGAAATGCTTCAATGCGTGTGACTTATTTGTGTTTGCAGTTTGGTAACTCTGGAGGCCCCCTGATTAACTTGGTGAGTCACTGTTCCTGTTAAAATGTTGATGGTCACATTCAAGCAGTTAAATTGACTCAGATGCGGACGTTTGCAGCCAAACGCGAGGCACTGCGCCCCGTCTTAGTGTTGTCATTCTTCTGATCAGGATGGTGAAGTCATCGGCATAAACACCATGAAGGTCACTGCAGGAATCTCCTTCGCAATTCCGTCCGATTGCCTGAGACGTTTTCTCGATCAAGCGGCGAAGAAAAAGAGTGAGAACAAGCAACGCCTCGGAAGCGACGCGCAATAACCGGTTTCCCTGCTCCGTGTTTTCACACTTCCTGTTTTTGATCATCCTCCGAGGCTCTTGGTTCGGCGAGGCTGAGGCGAAGCGGCGGTACATCGGCGTGACGATGCTGACGCTGACTCAGAGGTGAATGCTTGTAGTCAAAATGAGTGACGTGTCTTTAACGTGTCGAGTTAAACGAGTTGTGTTCCCCGCTTCGCCTCTTCGCTTCAGCATCATTGCAGAGTTAAAGCTGAGAGATCCGTCCTTCCCAGATGTGACGCATGGCATCCTGATTCACAGAGTGATCATGGGCTCCCCTGCTAGCCGGTGAGCAGGTCAATCACTTCCTCGAGCGATTGTTTCGGGTTAAATTGATGATACTGATACACAGAGCTGCTGCGTTTGCAAGCGTTTAAACCTTAAACATATATTATAAGACCATTTCCTTTACAGAAAAGTGTTGAAAATGAGCCAGCATGCATTAGTAAGTCACAAAATGGAAAAAAATCTTATCTGCAAACAATTTAGATTTATTTCCATTCAAACATAGTTGTGTCTAATAATTGTGTAAACGCTGAGGACGCTTGTGTGCGTTGCTCCGAACTCACAATACTTGTCGTGCCGTTTCCAGAGCCGGCATGCTTCCGGGGGACGTCGTCGTGGAGATAAACGGCGTGAAGGTGAACACCGCAGAGGAGATCTACCAGGCCGTCCGCATCAGCAGCGACCAGATCACCATGGTGGTGCAGAGAAGACACGAGCTGCTTCGACTGCAAATGACTCCCGAGTACATAGAGTGACAGCAAACGCACAACTTTCATGTCAGCATTGTGATTATTTAATGGCAAGAGAACTGCTTGAGATAAAAATGTAACCATGACCACTGGATTGAAGTCATTTGAGAATGTATACAGACTTCGTTCTGACACTGTACGTTAAAATATTCAGCCCCAAGCCCGAGCCTGCGTGTGATATACATTTCTGGATTTGAAGTTCTGTGAAGAAGCGGCTGGATTAATGGAGGTTATTTACAAAGTCCTTTTTAAAATTCAAACTGAATCTTTCCCTGCGCTGGAAGTCCAGTATTCATTTCCAAATGTAACAAAAATGGGTTTTCTACTTTCTACAGTGTACTTGATACTTGAAGTAGCAGAACTTTTTTTTTTTTTGCAGTTTAAAATAAAGGGTTTCTGACGGGCAAGTAAAGAAACCTGAAGCGGTGCACTTTATTAAAGCCATTTAATGTTTGACAGCAACAAGAAGCATGAGACACGGATGAATGGAAGAAAGCCACCATCAACAGAGGAAACAGTTTGAACAAATTATTTACCACGATCACAACAGTCAAATCTAGCATCGAGAACTCGAGTATTTTCACACAGTAAAAACCAAAAAAACGTGGAGAAATGGGCCAGTTGTACACGAGAAGAAAACAAAGTGGAGACGCGTTCTTTAGGGTTTAAACTGACTCCATACATTGCAAATTAAAATCCCTCTGCCCTCTGTTTAATAACAAAGCAAAAAAGTGACTTACTGAACTATTTACCTCGAAGTTTGACAGCGACTAAATGGAGATAACATTCGAACCACCTACAGTTTAAACAATAGATTCACACTGTTGGACAAAAGACACCTTGTGAGACACCTTTTTGAGAAAAATAAAATTGTTCAAATCCCATTAAAACGACTTTAAAAAGGCTTAATATATATTGCTGGTAATTCTTTTTCTTTTTTAAGAAAATATAAATTGTGCGACTGAAGCTTACAATACGCTGCTGGCAGTAGCGCCGGGTTCTGCGGTGACCTGGATGAGGAGGTTCATCGATGAGGCGCCGTGTGCTGAGAGACTTCCTCGGACGAGACGACCGAACGGGGAGAAACGCCAATCGGACGTCGCGTGATGCTCGGATCCCGTGCACCGAAACTTACGCTGGAATGCTGCAGATTATCGTATGATGTGCACAGACGGCAGCCAATCGATATTGTTCAGATACATAAATATGGGACTGTGGGGGGGGGGGGGGTCGGGCGACGATATAAGAGACTGTAGTGTCCGATCTAGTTCAGCAATGAGCAAAGCTAAGCGTCGACTCAATTGACGTGGTCCAGCGCTCGCAGCAGCTCCTCCCCCTGCAGCAGGTACTGGCGGCCCTGCAAGGGGGCGTTGACCTCGCAGTCGTCGCGGGTGAGCTGTGGCAGCGTGAAGAGATAGCCGGTGCCCTCTGAAGTGCAGCCCAACAGGCGACTTGCCACATCTGGAGGAGAACAAAAGGCACCCCCCCCCGAAGTCACGACTCTGTCACAGACAACAACGCAACGCTTTCTACCGCAGAGCTTCGTTTACCCGACGGCAGCAGCAGTATCGTCCTGGTTGTCCCCGAGTCGGAGGACTTCGACTTTTTGCCCTGCTCCACTTGTCCCCGGCACGGATTTCCCTGCGATAATCATTAAATTCACACGCTCGACATCTCCGATGGTAAACGTAAAAGTAAGATCGACGCATCACTCCGTGACGTCAAACACTTGCCTGTTCAATTGCCTCTTTTAGGTCAGCCAGTTTTCTTTTGCGCTGCGTGGTCTGAGCTGCCAGTGACGCGTCCGTCTCCGTCTGTGTGGTCCTGCGGCGCAGCAACGGTCATTAGTCAACCCTGAAAGTCGCGTGAAAAACAAGAATCCTGAGATATTTCACCTCTTAGCAAGGATGTTAGCGAGATGGGTGGTGCTCCGTGGCTCGGGCGGTGCTGGGGAAGCTGCCCGGCTGCCTGGGGAGCTGAACGGGGAGCTGAACGGGGAGCCGGGGTAGCTGCGGATGTCCTGCGTAACGCACACTGGAGGACTCCGGCTGTGGACCAGCCTGACCGGTCCACAGGACAGAGGCTGGTCGGAGGGGAGGCTGCGCAGCTGGAAGTCATCATCCATCGGGATGTAGGGGGCGAGCGTCTCCAGATCCAAGTCGTCCATTGGCTGAATGGGGCAGAGGGGGGGGCAAAGGATTTGCAATATACAATTCCCAAAACACTGCATCACACTAATAATGAACGTCATTTAAAGATAGGCAGTCTATTCTGGCATCATCACCTGTGTAGTAAACGGGGTCTTGGGTTCTGTATCGATGGCAAAAAGCTTCTCCACCAAGTCCAGCTTGAAATCCGAACTCATGTCAGAGTCCATGGGGAAGCAGAAGTCCAGCGGAGCGCCAGCCTGACAGGAAGAGCAGGTAGGTCACTCCCCCAGCATGCATTAGGGCGCAAGCCAGACGGGCAAAATGTCCAGATTCCACTCAGCCTTACCACCGAGGAGCCGGCCGGTGAAGCGGACGAGGCTTTTGTATCATCAGAGGAGGCGGCGGCGGCGGCGGCGAGGAGGAGGGGCTCGCTGTGCGGCAGAGGGGAAAAGGGCAGGGCCAGCTTGTCACTGGTGGAGGGAAGCATCACGTCATTGTAGACGGGGACATCCGTCAGCGGCTGCATTTCTGATTCTGTACCAGAAGAGAGGGAGGTCAGAATGGTTTCAGATTCAAGCTGTGGACAAGCGCGTGCGTCTCCGGGGCAACGCACCGGGGCAGCTGAAGTCCAGAGGGATGATGGTGTCCCCGGCCGCCGGGGCCAGCAGGGTGAGGGCCTCGGGCTCCTTCTTCAGTTCGTCGTACAAGCTCGACGGCGGCTTGGCCTCTGCCGCGCGAGTGAACAGTTTGATCACATCCACCTCTGGGCCCGCCTCCTTCGACAGGTCACGGTGGTTCTCCCTCAGGAGAACCTTCTCTCCCTCCTGCAGCTCCTCCTTTACTGGCTTCACACCCTGCGTCTGCTCCAGAGACAGGATCAGCTCCTCCTCCTGGATGCCACTGCAACGCAAGCCACCCGAGACGGCGTCTTTCTCAAGGGGTGCAAACGTCAACGAGTCACAATCCACGCTGAAACTACTCGTCTTTGTAGATACCTGAGCACGAAGTTGACACAGACGACACACTGCGGCTGAGAGTTCTTGTTGTTGTAGATGACTGTGGCCTGAGTTTCCACCCACACAAACCCCCCCCTCTTGGCCAGCATCCGGTACTGGCCTGTGCAGACCTGGCCTTTCGCAAACACTTACAGGACAGAGAAACGAAAGGAGGAAACCATATTTAGACTTTTACTTTAAAGGGTCAATGGCCGATACAACACAGCCGGTACACGGTTCCGCTCACAGTTCTGGTGAGTCTTGGTGAGGTGGTCCGAGTCTTGAGCATGATAGTACTCGTACACGGAGCGGTTCAGCAGGTCCTCTGGATCGTAACCCACGAGCTCAGTGATCCTGGACGAGCAAGAAACAATGCTATGTTACCTTCTGTAGTACAACCATTAAACACTAGGGGGACTCTGTGACCATGCTCATTAGAGCTCTCATTACAGCCAGTGAAAAACCGCCCTGGTGACTTTAAATGGCGTGCTAAGGGTACACGTTTAGCTTCTTAAGCATATAATGTACTCACAAGGGGGGGGGGGGGGGGACGGGGGGGGACCCACCTCTCGTCACAATACGTGAACTTCATGTCCATTGTGTGGCGGCTGAGGAAGGTCTTGGTGTCAAGAGGGACCTCGATGTTGGAGGGGTGTGGGATGGGGTCACAAATGAGAACGAGGTAGGGGACCGGCGGCTCCTCCTGCCCGGTGGGGGTCCGCTCGGCGCGGCCGTCGTAGACGTGAACGTGGCCCGAGCAGCGGAGCACCTACAGGACAAGAAGAAGGGCCTTTCAATAAAGTCCTTCTAGGCGTTGGTTTTCTATCAAACATTTTGAAAGATCGCATCACAACGAAGCTTCTTTCGACACAAACACGACGAATCCTCTCCTCCAGATTATTAGCTTGAGACGTTACTGCTGCGTAACGGCAGGCTGCAACGTTCCAGTGCGTGTGCATTTAGGATTAACGAGATTAGAATGAGGCAGAGTCTTCCCCCGGCGGCTCCGTCCCAGCCTACCTTCCACGTGGCTGATTTCACGTTGACCGTGCGGCCCCTGCTCGTGAGAGTGCACTTCATTCGGAGGAAGAAGCTGCGCTCCGTGTTCAGCTCCTTGGACTTTTTAAGGCCTGGAATCACACGAGCAGGGAAGACGGTCACGGTTTACTAAAAAAGGAAGCCATCTTGTGCCTGTCGTCATGTCAACGCCGTTTACATTCGCGGCTGCCACTCAACCTCATTCCTTGCGTTTTGTCGTGGACTTTTACCGACTACCGGCAGCCCCGACAGCGATCGAGTGCGAGCCCACGTCTTACGCCGGACAATGATTTCGTCTCTCACCCGTCCTGTGGATCAGCATCTCCCTCACCTCCTCCTGGTCGCAGGGATGAATGAAGTCAAACACGCTGTGGCCGGTCAGGTCCAGCTGCAGAGGAAAGAGATCGCACGCGTCTGATAAAGCAGGCGTTGACGCACTGGAGATTGATCGCCGGCGTCAAGGTGACTTCGCTCACGCGTTTGCAGGAAATCAGACCTACCTGTGCCAAGCCGAGGCACTTGTTGATGCTCTCTGAGAGGTAGATCATATCTCCGTCTTCAGACAGCACCATGAGAAACCCCTCCAGAGCCTTTAGGTAGGAGCCGCTCAGCTGTAAATCAAGCTCCGTTTCCTCCTCTGCTATTGGCTTATCTGGTCGGGATAGGAGAGAGAGGGAGGCGACGGACAATGGAGAAATTAAAGACACAACCCTCACAGATACATCTGCAGGGAGATCCATCATGCTTTAATGGACGCTGCAGATCCTCACCTGTGCCGAGGAGCTTCCTCAAGCGCAGGTAGCTGATGGCGAGCCTCATGATGGAGGCCTTGTCCAGGCTGGAGCTGAGGCCGTGGGGCATGGGCAGCTCCTGGGCCAGCTGGTAGAACACCTCCGACTCCTTCCCACGCCGGCATCGCGCCGCGTCCCTCGACTTCTCCTTCCTCCTCTCCGAGCTCACCCTTTGGGGGGGGGGGGGGGAGACGGCTTGTGGGTCAAACAAACAAACCACAAGAGCTGACATCCCTTTTGTTTGTTTTTTAAACGGTGTGTACAGAGCGAGGTCAGACGCAGGCTCATTTGCATATATGGCCGTCTGCCACCGTCTTATTGGCTGCAGACCAAACGAACTGGAGTCCAGCCCCTCAGAGTGATTGGCTGAGGGGCAGAGCACGGATTGTCTCGTTTTGTGTGACGCCGATCATTGTGACATTCATGAAGCAACAGAGTAGAACACGATCACACACAACCACTCGTGTAATCTGCGACTCCTAGAGACAAACTGACGTTTTATTTTATACGAGCGCTCATCATAACTACATGATGCTCCTTTATACTCTCCGCGGTCTTGCTGCTGGACAAGCTCTTAATCCTGGCAGTACTTTAGTTCAACAGACTAACAAACATATCTTTTTGTTCTTGTGCAACGGCAAACCCGATTGCTACAGCGAGTGCAGATTTGAATTGCCGTTGTAATCGGGGAGATGAGCTCCACGACCTCTTACAAAAGCAGCCTCGCTAAATCCTCGGAGCAATTACAAGTCGTCAATATTAGCCGTGATGGCGGGTTAATTTATGCCTCAATGAAATCCCACCTCATTACCTCACAAGCATTTTAGACGGAAATCGGAGTCGAGTCGCAACAGAATAGATGGACGTTCGCTCCGAAACGCATCATGAACTCTTATCGATCCGTTTGGCCTTTGCCGGGGCCAAATTGATTTTTTTTTAGAGCTCTCCTCTAAGAGAAGATCTTCCTCCTCCGTAAAGATGGTTACGCATGTATACGATAATGTGAACACATTTCAACCTTGAACACAATTACAACTGACAATCACGGAACCCATCTCCGATCACGTGCACGGAATATCTGGCCACAGTGAAAGCTGATCGCAGCATTAGCACAAACAAACATGCAAACACCAACATGAAGCTGGAGCCACTCTGAGATAAACACCACAACATCTTCTGGGTGAGCGCTGACAGTCTATAGCCCCCCCCCCCCCCCCCCCCCTCAGGCGCCACCTTTCCACAAAATCTCACTGAAATCCTTTGGAACCTTTGGACTCATCCTGCTTACAAACATAGAAACAAACCGCACCGATCCTATAACCTCCTGCAGCTCTTACTGGCAAAAGGTAATGATCCCAAATGATTAACAAGCCATGGCACAAAGGGCACACGCTGGGAAAGCCACCCTGTTACGCTAAATCTACAAAGATGTAATATTGTGCTGTTATATGTCGTCCCACCAGGAGGCCAGATAACCGATTAGCAAAAGACCCCCCAACTCGTGATGCTCTGTAATGGATGTAACCCACAGTTATAACATGTTTTCATGCAAATTTAACTCATCTGCAATATTCCACTGATAAACATGGAAGGATGACGTGCTAACTAATCCACAATTCAATATAAAACCATTGAAAATGTGCCAATGACTTTAAATTATTTCTTTATGCATCTCCAGTTATTTTCGGAAACAACATTCTGTCATATCTGGACATTCAAATACAAAATAAAACTTATTATACTAATCTCCATCACACTCAAAATGACCAACGTTATAAACTCCCAGACAATACAATGAGCTTCACGCTCCTCCTCTGTGTTCTTGTCAAAGACCACTTCAGATGATTACCAGCCCGTGAGCATCCACCAAATCCAACCCTTATAGGACTTCAAAAAAAGAAGAAAAAAGCATTGCCTCATTTGGAAATGGACTAGATTAAGACTAATAAGGATGCTGCAGCCAACAAAGCTTTTAACTTTGCTTCCCCAACAGATGTACCCCCCCTTTAAAGAAGGCCAGAGGGATGCATCCACCACCTCTTGGTACGTTACATAGCCTCATTCCAAAATAGAATAAATTGGTTTTTTTCCCCTCAAAATTCTACGCACAACATCCCATAATGACGTGAATTTTGTCGTTGTGAATTTATTAATAACAAAATCCAAGACATCAGATGTATTCATAGTCTTTGCACCGCCTCTCAAGCTCCACCAGGCTGGACATTCTCAGATCTCTCCAGAGATGTTCAATCGGCTTTGAGTCAACGAAAATGCAACATATAAATACAATAACAATGTGATGGTGGTTAACGTCTCCCCACGCACAACCCAAGACTGCAGCACAGAAACAGATGCAGGCTACCCTTGAAATAGTGAATAAAATGTACATTTCTATGCCAACAAAAAAACATTTGGAACACACCCGTGGAGAAGATAATAGATCCTATTTCGTTTCCAGACCAAAAATACATCCTCCACCCAACAAGACAGAAATGTTGTCTCAATTTGCACACTTCCAGAGAGCATTCACAAGCTTATGAGCCCCTTTTCTACTGCAAGAGTGGTAATGATGGGAAATGTTACAGCTAAAAGGGTGTATAACACACACACACACACACACACACACACACACACCTCCACAGGGGGGCAGGTCTCCTCATCCCAAGACACCTCAGATGAGATTTATTGCAGTAATGGCATTTTTGTCACAGCCCCAGGTGTGAGATTTTTTATTATTATTATGTGGCAATGGAAAGAAAGGTAGAAAACAGGTATCGAGCTCCTTCACAATCAACCCACCCAGAAAATAAAAGTTCAGGAGGCCTCGGGTGCTGGTTTATGTTTAATGTATAAATCTCACAGGCAAAAGTCTCAACTCAGAATTACAACCATGGGCTGACTGTTATTGCCGTCCACAGCAAGCAGCAACTTAGCAGTCTAATCAAAAGCAAAAGCAAGCCTTTGATGTACGGGACAATATCGTGTAAATGTTGTTCCAAGTTCTAACTAGTCTGCAGGTCTAACCGTGCAGGCCGGTGCACAGAGAGAGCTTCAATGGCTTCGGCTACCTGAAGAGGAGCAGGCAGTGGATCAGGCCACCCCCGCTGACGTCAGGACCTTTTACCACATCACACATTACAAAGCGCTACATTCCACATTGAGATAGAATAACAGAAACCCCGTGAGGCCATTTACGCACGTTGTGCAACGACGCATCCTTCCTGTAATTGGTTGAAAGCGAAAAAAAGATGGAAGGCACCAGCTTAGCTCTTTAACTCACGATATTACACACTAAAACACTTCACTCAAGACAAGAAGTTATTATATTTCCTTCGTTTTTGGCAGGATTTTTTTTTTTTATTGCTGTTTAGAACTCATAACAGTAAATTAATCCCAGATTCTCTTGTGCTACTCATTAGTGGTTTTTACAAACTCTCCAAAGTCATTGCAAATGTCCTTTTCTGGCCTCTAACACTGTTTACATGAACAATTAAGGATGCTACATCACAACCCATGAAACACAAGTGAATACAAATACAAAATAAATCTGCTTTTTACAAAATCCAAACCAAACGCAAATAAATAGCCTCAGTCATTTTGAGGGTTTTAGCACCCATACGAAAAGTTCATTTATATCAAAGCTAATTTACTTATTTATTTGTTTTTAAGTTGAATATCTATCTTTCACCAGCACTTTAATTTGTAAACATTTAAATGCTCCTTCGCCCGATGGCTAAAGATGCGTTAGCCACTTGCTAACAGCGCTAGCATCGCTAGCAGACCGCATTTTGTTCAAGCAAAGACGCCAAAGTAGCGGCTAACCTTGAAATAAAGCCCATAATGTCACCCCAAGAATCCCACCGCGACATTAGTCGAACCAAAACCAAGACGCAAGCTGTCAGGTTAGCCTAAAACCGACAACAACGCCGCGCTCTCCGCTCGCTGCTCCTGCCGGAGGCTACGTCTCATTACCTTTTCTTTTCCGGTACAGTTATTGTGTCCATGTCCGGACAAGGCGACCCGGGTCGAGTCTCTCTCTGGGGGGGGGTGGGGGTGGGGGGTCGAGCCGTATCCGAGGCCCGTCGAGAAGTAAACACAAATCCACAAAAGGTTTGAGTGAGACGAATCCGCGAACCCTCAACCCGCTTCAGACCGTCAAAGATACGGAGCTTCGCTTTCACCACCCGCTGAAGGAGCAGCCCACTCGCGCACAAGTGCCACGCAGGAGAGAGAGAGAGAGAACAGGATCCGACCCCCCCTCACCCCCCCGCGCGGATCACATGCTGTCTCCGTCAAGGACGCGCATAAAGTAACTGTAATCCCGACGCTACTCCACTGACCCAGGATATACTTTTGTTCTACGTGTAGAACGGGGAAGTGATCGTTACAATCACCGGATTGGTTTTGCTTTTATTTGTTTCTGTATTTATTTGTAATTAATTCTTTATTTTTTATTAATTTTTTTTATCCTGATTTCAAGAATGATGTCCAATCATTGTGTTCCTGTTTGGCAGGATGATGCAAGATGTCAGATATGCAGAATGCAACATGAGGGAAAACACACACCAGGAAGGATATCTTAGCTAATAATATTCCACAACTTGAGTAAAAAAGTTAAATGAATAGTACATCTACTACATAGATACTACTGGATTTTCTTGGCTTATACACTGTGATAGGACATGATTTTTGTTCCCAGATTACAGGTTTGGGTCTGTTACAGGTTATTTGAGGGATCAATCACCTTCAGAAAACACATCTAGTTAATCTAAAATCATTTATTAAGGATATGATCTATTGAGAAAGGTGAGTGCATCGCACTGCCTCAATTGTTACCTTGCAAGCAATCTAGCATTTGTATCATTGTGTATCTAGCGTGAAAGATTTTAATAGCACCTGGATATTTATTGGAATACTGTATAAACTTTTCCTAAAACAAGAAAAGAGACTCGGGCTGTTTGTTGACACCGTTATCAGAGTTTTGAACAGCAAATAGAAGAAGAAAACACAAGTAGCACTTTCAATGCACAAACTGCCATCCTCTGATCTAATCTTTTCAACCATTTCCTGTGAGCAGGGTAAGAACCACGATGTACAGAAACTACACCCTGATATTTGTAAACTCACAGGATGTAAAGGTTTACACAAGGAGCTACTGAGTGGTGACCATGAAGAGGCTTTTTCATTATCTGTTTGTTGTTTTGGGAAATCGATCATAGTGAATGGACAGCAGAGTCAAACGCTAATCTAATCCTGCAGCACACAGACATTGCTGGCAGCCACCAGTAACTCTCAGTAATGAAACGTCTGACAGGACTCTTAAATCTTCCCCCTCTCCCCCCTCCATTCAGACATCACCTGAGGAAAGCTGTTAAATGGCCCCACACGTGTGCAAACGACGGAATTAAAAACAAGGTCCCTGTCTTTGCACAGTTTAGAAAAATGTTAAAACTAAATATGGATCATTGGGTTAAAGTTGTATTTAAAATAAATCAGAATGGGAAGCATGTTTGGAAGGATCTTATCTCAGTGGTTCTGTTTTGTGCAGCACTGTTTCAATTTCAAGAACGTGGGGTTTGATGAGATAAATGGACGCATTCGTGCGTCTTCCCGTTTCTATCAGGCTTCAGCCACGACGCAGTGCGGTTTCCTGTTTACGCTGCAACTGGGTTTTGATGACAGAAGGAATAGCTGAAAGCGCCCTCCAGATAATGCAACGTTACCGTACAGCCGAGTTAATGCTTTCTGCCCCCCCCAGCTCACATTTCGAAGTTTATGTTCTGGGTGGTTGAAGCGTTCATCAGGGAGACTTTTTTTTTTTTTTTTTTTTACGAGCTGCCATTACATAAGCAGGCTGCCTTCAGATTATGGAGGCTGTGTGTTTGTAGAGAAATAAAGAGAAAGTCTGGGCTGAAGCCATTTGATTATCGTGATTTCTAAACACAGCTATCAGCATTCCTCGCTGTTGAGGACAGGCGTATGGGGAAACGGCCAAACGTTTTGATATTTCACAGTAGGCATGAATCAGTACCGGTAATAATAAAATCTTGCATCACCCTGAACACACCAGGCTGATCAAACACACAGGGAGTCATTGAAATGGATGTTTTTGCTAGACCTGAAATAGAACAAATACATTCACTGATCTGAACTTAAACATAATGGAATTTACTTAAAGTTGAAATGAACAGAATATTGAGCCGTTTCTCAAGCCTTTGAAGTATTTGTTTTGCATGGAGGAATTCCAATCTCCTTTAGCTAGAGTGCGGGTCGGTGCTTGTTCGTTTTTTTTTTACCCAGAACTGTCCACACCACTGAAAAAGTGCGTCATCCTCTCGCTCATTCTTTCCTGGATGTGAACTAACAGCTACCGGTAAACTTTTCAGAGGATCTCTGTCAGGATTTTTTTAAATCTGGCTCTAGATTTTCCTTCCTCTGGTCTTTTCTGGAAAGAAATTAAACCCCGAGTAATATCTCTATGCACCAAACAAACAAACAAAAGTATTCATTTATAGAAGCAAAGATCAGATTCATCCATCTGAGAAAGAACAGAACATATATTATAAAATTCTGGCATTGTACACCCTTTTCAAACAGGCGCACGACTTTAATATATCAAATATACCATCTCCACACAGACGCTGTGTCTGAATCAATCAGCAACATACAGTCAAACACAAAATAAAACGGATCACGTGTTACTTCTTAACAACAGGAGTGCTTTTAAATCCACTGTGACACAGTCCTGGGTATCTGTAACACGTGCGTGGGGAACATGACAGGCCCACATTGTGTGCACTGCTGGGAACTCTCTCAGGCAAAGTTCCCAGACACCAGGTGAGAAAATTAAAAGGGTGACTCGTGGATTGGTTAAGAGTCCCAGCTCTCCAGCAGTTCGGGCGAAGTAAAGGAGAAGTCGTTAAATTCTTCCTGGTTGATGGAGGGGATCAGGGGGTCATCGATAGGCGTGAGGGTGGGCTCTTCCTGAGTGAAATCTGGGTCGAAGTTGTTGACATCCGCTGGCGCTTTCTGGAGAGGCGCAATAAAGAATTACAAAACAGTCAGAGCCACAAAGTAAGCCATTACCGGGTTACCATTTCTACAAACACTGCCATGCTCCCGACTTACAATCCTGGGCTTGAAGGTTGGCTCCAATTCCCTCCGATTCAGCTTCTCCCAGTCGATGCCGGTGAAGAAGGCGTGGCTGGTCACAGCACTCTCGCCCCCACCTGAGGCCACACAGCCCAAACGCTGGGCTGGGTTTTTGGTCAATAACTGTGAAAACCAAAGATACAAAGAATTCACAAATTGACAGTGGAAAAAATGTGTATATGATATGAAGTATATAAAAGTAAGACAATACACGAGAGCAACTCCAACAGAGGAGGGTTGTGATCTTTAGAAGCAGCGGATTTCCAGATGATTTCTGCTCTGTGATGCATGTTAACCAGCTAGATCGGACTTTTTATTTGAATTGTCCCAAACTTGGACTCATGCCAGGATCACATCCCTTCAACCTCTGCCTCATAAAAACAAAGCCTTGTTTGTGTCTGGAATCTCCCACGGCGCTCGAGGTTGAGTTCAAGAATGCAACCAAGGTGTCTCCACTTCCTGGAGTCGCGTCCAACAAAACAATGGAGCAGTGAATCACTCTGAGTGGTTTCTCTTCGACCAAACTAGAAGACGTGAAGCGACGGAGGTCACAGACAGACTTCCAAGCAAAACAGCCTCGAAATCGAAGACCTTTGTTTTAACGCGCCGCTGGGATTACAACGACAAAACAAAACACAAGTGTGTTTTTAAACCGGCTTTAGAGTTTACTTTACGCACGGCTTAAGGACAGACTGGAATATTACCAAAATAACACAGCAATCTAATTGGAGCAGATAGTTAAAGAAGACTGCGTTAGACAGAGCCGCAAGAGCCAATCAGTTCATGAGCTCAAAAACCACAAGAGAAACTTTTCCAATGAAGTTGATGCCACATTTCTTTGGTTCCACATCAGCTGTGCCAGCCTCAGACCCGCTATGTCAGCGCTACCACATGCACTTTCATAAAGAATCCGTTCCACCACAGTAGAATCACACAAAGAATGCTAATTTGAAATACTATTGTCACTTATGAAATGTCAAAAGGTTTGATTTAATTGATTCATTACTCAATATGTCAAAAAAAGGAAACTAAAGAATTAGTATACAAGGAGATAAACAGTCTGGCTACTTGGAAAAACTCCTTTGCAAACAGCAGGAAAAGATTGAATGTTCCTTAAAAAAGGTAAAAAAAAAAAAATGCGTGCACTGAACAGGCCAATTATGATATGTGCATTGTTAGAACTCGTTCATAGCATGTGAAAAATTTCAGTGATCTCTGTAAAATGATGCAGACTACAGCAGCACCTGGCTTTTGTCCATCTATATCCATTAATGAATAGAAAGCCTTTATTGTCATTGCATAGTGGATACACAACGAGATTAGGAGATGAAGGTCTCACTGGGAATGCAAAATGAGAAAACTCACTGCTTTCAGAATGCTAACGGCCTCCGCGCTGAGCCAAGACGCATAAATGATTTCTTCGTTGAGGATGGACTCAAAGAGGTCATCTTCATTTTCTGCCTCAAAGGGGGCGTGTCCAGACAGCATCTCGTACAGCAGCACCCCGAGAGCCCACCAATCAACAGAGGGCCCGTACAGCATCTCCCGCAGGATCTGTGGAAACGTGTCCCAAAATAAACTGTCAAAGTACAAAGAGTCTTAGCTAACACACTACTACACTTTGTTGTATTTACTCTGGTCATAAATTCAGATACACACTCAGAAAAAGAAAATCGCACACACACACACACACACACACACACACGCGTAGCCACAGGCCTTTTAATCATGAAAGTGCAGCATGCCTGCATGGGATAAGGAGATCAGCAACGGTCAAGTCAACAGTGTTATTTAAAAGCTGGCATCAAGGTGCAGCTTCCAGCAGGTCAGGACGGAATCTGGAGTGACAGCCAGAAGCCACAGTGTTTGCTTTTAGTGGTGTGATGGGACAGGGATGTTCACAGTATAAACCCAGAGGACCTGGGAAGCAAGGAAACTAAATGGTTGTTCCATTTGTTCATTGCTGCGGTGTTAAAAATGGAAAAATATAAAATGGCACAAAAAGTGTGGCGTATAAAAAAGGATTAGTCTGTACTTCTAGGAATCAGACCGTTTGTTCGGCACATGTGTAGAAGCCAACCTCTGGAGCGATGTAATCAGGAGTCCCACAAAAGGTTCCTGTGGATGCGCCTTCAAATATGCCTTCTTTGCACATGCCGAAGTCAGCCAGCTTACAATGACCGTCTTTGTCAAGAAGGACATTGTCCAATTTGAGATCCCTGAATGGAAAAACAAACACAAAAAGGACACAGAAGACAAGATATTTATTTGTCTTAGGGACATGAAAATTGTGAGGACAGTGAAACTTGTGTGTTGTTTTGACACAAACCCCTGATCAGTAAAAGGCAGCCAGGAAACGGCCGACGCCTTGAATCAAACACTTTGGCTGCCATCAAGGGGGAAATTGCTAAATATTTATATATTTTTTTGTGACCTTTTGTAAAAAAGTAGTGAGGACAAAAACAGTAGACACCCTAACACAAGTCCTCTGTGGTACCGTCCCTATAACGTTTTACACGCCAGACAGAGTGTTTTGTGCATGTTTTGAACCTGATGACACCGAGCAGCTGCTCACCCCCTGCAGACCTCTATTTATTTACCTAAAGGTCTCCTAGTCTGGGTTAAAACGGTTTTAAATTATGTTTTCAAATATCAGTTGTCTTTGGGGGGGAAAAGAAAACTAGATGTAAAAACCACAGCAAGACAAGAAGACACACAGACTCCTATTGAAGTTATTTTGCAATCTGTTTGACCTTCAAGAGTTATGCTATGTGTTGCTGGTTGACACAGAGGCCACAGACCCCTAAATAGAACCCAGCGTGCAGCTCACATGATGCCCCCATCGATTCATCACGTATGCAGAGCTTGGGGTCAAGCAAGAAACCAACCACAAAAGGCATTTAAAGTCAAATAACTGGAAGAAGAATAGCCAGGACATGGTTACCAAATTAAACATGATTATTTGTATCATTAAAAAGTGCAGTTCATACAAAATAAAAAGCGTAATGACATTTTCTGTGACAATAATATTTTCAATACACTGACATGGACAAGAAACATCTGCAGCATATTGCTTCACATTCCACTTTCCTTTGAGATCCCTGATTCAGACCTGTAGACGATGCCTTTGCTGTGCAGGAACATGAGAGCAGAAGTGATCTCTGCCGTGTAGAAACACGCTCTCGGCTCTTCAAACTTCCTGGACTTCTGGATGTGGAACATGAGATCGCCACCATTCACAAACTCCATGACAAAGAAGAGACGGTTCTGGAGGGAGAGAGATAAAAAAGACATTACATTTATGCAATCCCACACCAGCTTCACAGAGACCCCTCCATATTATTAAACAGTCCAGGAAACCATGACCGCTGACACTCTGAGATGGCTCATATGATGATACCTGCCAGCTCCTCATGAATTTCACATCTGTATTTATTGGATTTCCAGGGAAGCGGAATAACTGCAGTTGAAAGTCAGCCGGGCAAAAAAAATACTAATCAAAGCCATAAATCTTTCTCTCTCATCAGAGGCTCTGCTCGATATGTGATCTAGAAAATGAGAGCCTGGGGGGGGGACGGGGGGGACGGGGGGGGGGGACGTGACAGTCTGCCCAAAAGATGTCCTGAACTGAAGCGATCAGGACTTTAGCCAAAGATGAGTATTTCTTAAATGCTCTGCAGCTCACATCGGTCTGATATTCACCCTGAGATCACAGGTATGCCGTGTAATAATAATGTGGAGCGAGCAGCACTGTGTTTGTGGTTTACCTGCAAGGCTCTGAAGATCCAGCCCACAATTAAACACTTTGTTGGTCATATATTGCTACCGACTCCGAGCTAAGCGTTTTGAAACGTCAGTCCCATCGATATCGGAGATTTAAGGAGCAGCATCGCTAAGTCTCTCCCTCTGTGCCGCTCTATTTTGATCAGAGGTGAAGTAGGTCGGTGGCGGTTCAAGCAGATTATCAGTGATCTGTAGGTACCCAAGAGGAACTGATCTGCAACCAGCCTCTGATTCTTTCCATACCCTCTCAGACCCGAGACAACTGCCATCTGCTGACCGACGTCGGCATTTCAATGCTTTATCGACGTTCCACTTCACAAGAACTACACACTGTAAGTCTGATCATACACAAAAACAAAAGGAATTTGTGTTTTTTTTACCCATTAAGGAAATTAAAACTGAAATTTAACTCTGGAAAACCACTACAGATGAAACTTCACGAACAGAAATGTCTTCTCATGAAGAAACATCGTTTTTCCTCAGGCTGCTTCATTTTTTTGATTCTGCGGATCCTCTTTAAGTAGAGAGGCCGACAAAAAATATTTTGGGGTGTATTTTAAGAAGTAAAACAAATAGTACTATAGCCTCATTACCTTTGGTACAGATCAAAGGCAAACTAAATCGTGACACAAATACGTGTGTATCTGTACTGACTGATGTCTGGAAGCAGCAGTACAGCTGTGTGAGGTAAGGGTGATAGCGAGCCAGTGAGAGCACTCTTTTTTCAGTCATGGTGCACTCCACATCGTCGTCCTGCAAAATGATGTCTTTCTTCAACACCTTGACGGCAAAAACGGCGTCTTTGTCGTTTAGTTTCGCCAGCATCACCTGCAGAGAGGAGATCCGATGAGATTACCGGTCAACATGATACAAACTGGACTTCCACATTCTATAATCATCCCCATTCTTCAGCGTTTTTTATCATTTCTCAGCATCCTCTTTCTTTTTTTTTTTTGTCATTACCACCTTGCCAAAGCTGCCCTTGCCAAGGACTTGAATGAATGTGAAGTCCGAGATGCCCAACCGAGGGCTCTGCTGCTGACTCTCTCTCCTCTCTCTCCTTTCAGAGGGCGCCCACACCTGACTGGGATCACTGACCTGTCGGTGCATAAATAAAAGCTCCACATTATAACCACATTTAAAACCGCGTCAACGTTTGACTCATTCTGCAAGCCCACGCACCATCGAGTTGCGTCTAGCATTGCCCCCAGCCTGCAGACCCATCTCTGCAAGCTTATTGGCCAGTTCCACACTGTTGACGCCACAGTTGGGAGCAGCGTTGACTCGGCAGCGGATGTGAACATTCTTTTTACACACTGTGGAGGGGAAAGCAGATAAACTATTTCGGAGATCTGAGATCTTGACTTTGAGACAGAGATGTTGACGCAGGTCTTACTTTTACACTGCAGGCCCTGCCTGACTATTCCCCACAGCAGCGAGCCGCAGTGGTCACAGAAGCTGGGAGATTTGTAGGTGTGGACGTAGAACTTATGAGGGACATTGATGCTGAAGCCTTGGATCATTGGCTGCAGAGAGAAGTCAAAACGTTAAACTCTGGCTATTTGTTGAAACACTGCGATGCATGAATGCTTTTCCACGGGCAGAACTTTCTGCATGCAAAGCATTTAGTCAAATGTTTAGTTCCTGGTTTTGTCATAGTGGGACTTTGCTTCAGTTTATTGCTGCAGTTGCCTTTCTCTCCATTTCCCCAAGCAAGAGGAACTTGTAATGCTCAGCAAGAATATTATGAGACCAAATGCTAAAACAAGCAAAAATATATTTATAGAAAAATATGTAAAAATGGTACAAGCACGTGTGAAAAAGTATACTATGGTGCATCGTTCTGGCTCAGTGAGCAGAACACAGAAACAGGAACAGTCTGCTGATCGATGCAGCAGTTAAACAGTGTGTGTGTGTGTGTGTGTGTGTGTCCAACATGTCATCTTCTACACATCCTTTATTCTTTGAGTTCATGAAACTTTCAGACACATTGATTACATCTCATTGATCCGGTGACTTATACAGTGAATTGCTGCTGCTGTAAACGACACTGCGGTCTCACCTGCTCCTTTGTGGTCTTCTTCATACGCGGGCACACAGTGACGACCTGCTGGTGGCATCGTTTGTGAACCACACAGGTGCACACTGGGGAAAAGGAGAGCGGCGTGTCAAACCCACATCTTTGTGTTCAAGGAACTGATCCGCTTACCTTGGCACTGGTAGCCCTGCTTTCCAAAAACCCCCCTATAAAACAGACACAGAGACAAAATCAGACACCTGCCAGGGATCAATGACTCGTCCTCCGCGATCTCACCAGATGAATTCTTTGCAGTGAAAGCAGTAGGTGGGTTGACGAAGGAAAGTGGACATGAACTTGTGTCCGTTGACCTGGTGAATCTTCCGCTTCACGGCCCCCTGACGCTTCCTCGTGAACTGCTTGTAGGTCTTCTCTTTCACTACAGCGTCACCTAACAGAAGAAAAAAAAAAATGACATGACGTTCAATCAACTGCAGTAAAACGAGATTTGCTCTGTGAGTTAGAATCCACACACTAGTTCTAACCAAACACCCAGACAAGTTCTTTCTTTCACTGAAACTAAGGGGCCGAGCCCAAAACTACCCCACACAATAGCCCCCTCCACTAAAGTTCACACTCAGTCAGACAAGTACCGTTCTCCTGGCAACCAAACACAGTGGCGTGATGCTTTATACCACTGAATCCGGAGCCCCACATTGTGCTTGGTGATCGATCGAAACCCATCCCATGAAGCTCTCTGCGCAGCTTGGAGCTCCGAACCTATTGTGTCGACTCTGCAGAAAGTTGGCAAACTCGGGACACTGCTGCGTGTTCCTCAGCATCCACTGAACCCCACGACTGTGATTTCACGCGAGTGAATACTTTGGACAATATAGTGTCTAAACAATACACAATATGATTTTAGTTTCTTAATTTCTTAATTTGTTAATTGCTGACTAAAAGAAAAAGTCAGGAGCATATTTATTACCTTTTGTTTTGGTGGTTTGGCTCTATGGGTTTCATTTCTATATTTCTATATAAATGTAACGGAGCTACTTGTGAGGTGAAAACCACAAAAGCATTACTGAAACCCATTAAACTTGCATTAAATTCTATTTCTGCAAGAAAGAGAGCAGTAAATGTTCAGGGTTTGGTAAAAGACACAAACAAGTAACAGTAATATTTATATCTGGACAGAAACACTGCTTTTTGCATTTCGACGCACCAGAGCAGCCTTACCGTCAATGAAGGATCCGGTGAGAGCAACATGCACATAAAGCTTGCCCTCTGGCTCCAAGTCCATCTGCAGACACACAAACACACGTTTAAATTTCTGCATGTGCCACCACAATTAATCAAGATCAATATTAAAAAGGGATTGATAACTAAATATAGGAAACCAGAGCTAACGTGGGTCATAAATGATTTAAAACGCAGAGTTGCGATACCTGGCACATAAAAAGGCCTGAGTGATGAGGAGCATATTTTTTGCATTCATTTGCACGAACACAACACTGTAGGAATTTGGACAGTGATGAAAAGACAATGAAGCAGGTCTGTCAAGTTGGGCAGGTTGCAGAAATTGTGTTAACCTGATGCTCAGCTGCATAGTAACTTGCAGAGTATAGTAATTCATACACACACATGACAGCAGAATGTAAACGGAGGCACTGAATGTGAACGTGAGAAGACGGGATTTGTCAAGCGACCAACCAAAACGCATGACTTTTGCTTCCATGGCTCCTTTTTG
The DNA here is from genome assembly GCF_040956055.1 of Brachionichthys hirsutus. Taxonomy (NCBI): domain Eukaryota; kingdom Metazoa; phylum Chordata; class Actinopteri; order Lophiiformes; family Brachionichthyidae; genus Brachionichthys; species Brachionichthys hirsutus. The sequence goes on along the minus strand of NC_090914.1, from coordinate 6,228,146 downwards.
TACAGCTGGGGCTCTTCCATGGGAGAAATTAACGCCACATCACATAGGAGGAAGTTTCTTAACACACAAGGGACGAGGTCATTTCACTTGAGGAGTACTCATGAGAAGCCTGAGAGGCGATGCAGGAAATTCAGTCTTTATTATTACAAGGGACCTTACAGCTGAAACACCAGAGACAAACATGTGGTTTATGAACATCAGAGGAGGGGATGAACACACCGAAAACAGACGAGAGAGAGGAAGTAGAGCGTCAGAAGAAGGCCTGAGAGAGAAGAATTCACATCGAGAGGCCGGCGGTGGGAAAGCAGCGATAAACATTAGCGTAGGCGTGTGCAGGCTTGCCGCTTCAGCCTCCTGTGTGAACACACTTCTGATCTAGAAAAGAGAGCAAGCATTCCAGATCATATTAGCAGACAATTCCTGTAAGGATTTCTTTTTGGCTCCACAAGCTGCTGTTCCACAGTCAGACCAAGAGACGTGAATGTGCCGGTGCTGCTCTAAATAAAACTAGAGTACGCCTCAGAGGAGTGAGCCGGACATCATGCGGTGTTGATGTTTCCAGGCAGAGATATTCCCGTCACAATTCCTCACAGGGAAGTAAGTTTGAAACATAATTAGCATCACCAGAAGGCTGCTTTGCTTCCTGAATGCGCTTCTTGATGTTCTCGAGGAGAGAGGAGAGCACCGACGATGTTAAAGCAGGAAGTTCGTGAAACTTTTCTTTGTGCGGACAAAGAGTTGATGAGTTTAAATCAAGCATCAAGTATTTTAAAACTAAAACATATATTAACCCCCTCCCGAAATGTTACAATCGCTGGTATTTGTTCGCAATATGGAGGAAATATATTTTAAAAGCCTTTTTTGGGGGCTTTCTGTGGGGAGGGTGCAAGTATCCGTTGTTATGAGTGTGTGTGTGTGTGTGACCTCACCCAATACAGTAACTGCATTTGTTTCACATTTTTCTCTTTTAGAGTATGGAAAAAGACATTATGGTGGATTTAGAGACGGCTGGTCCCTATTCCAGATAGCATTAAAAAAATCTAATAAGAATAAAAACATATTAAGACACTAGGATTGCGTTCGGTGCTACTTATACACCACGTTTGATGTGTTTTATTAATACATGGCAATGGAAGGACATTTTTAGATTTGGTATTTGTTTCTCTAGGAGGCTGATGAAAAACTATTAATTCTGCATTACATTAATTCTAAACGTGATTCTGCCGAGGGCTGCAGGTTTGGATCAACTATTACGCACCCATCCCTCGAACGCCTCTCCCGTGTTGGAGGTCCTGATGAGGTCCTCGAACTGCGTGACGCAGTTCGCCACGAAGTCGTCGTATCCGATCGGCGCGTCGTGGAACACGGCCATCTCGATGTGCGTCCCGTTCACCACGTTGAGGCTGAACTCCTCGTTGTAGGTCGGCGCGTCGGTTTTCTGCTTGGTGTGAGTCTGCCCGATCTTGTAGTCGTCCACCTTCACCACGACGTACGGGTCCAGGTTCGGGGGCGTCTTGTTGAAGATGACAGAGTGGCGCAGGGAGAAGGTTGTTGGTTTTAAACCCACCGCCTCGCCGATGCGGATCTTCAGATACCCGTTAAACTTCATCTTTTAGCGCGCACCGCAGGAATTTTAAATGATTTAAAAGCGTAAAAGTGTAAAAAAAAATAAAAATATATAATAAATTTTAAATTAAAAAAGTCACTTGATATCAACACAACATGTGGTGTAAACAAATTCATAAATATCCCGAGACAGACACGGCATCGACTGTACCCTCCATTGCGTTCGCCGCGCCGTCACGCGTGGGCTGCTGCGCGGCTGACCTTAAATAACGATGAACTTTTTTCTGCGTGAACCTGCTTGGAAACGCACAGACGCACCAAGCGGAGGCGCGACTTCCTCATAGCTCGGCTGGAAGCGCGCACACACACTCCCTCAGAACTAACGCGCACGCAGGCAGGCGCAGCGCAGGTTGATGGATCACGTGGTTAAAGTGACGCTGCTCACCTGTCCTGACCGGGAGCACACTTCCCTCCAGCGGCCGTCACGCTGAACTACATTATATGTCGGATTTCGTGTTTAAAAACATGAAGGTCTATAATTAAACAAAGAAACAAACAAATACACAAACAAATACACAAACAAATACACAAACAAATACATCTCCTCCCACAAAAGGTCAGCTGGGATTGGCCTTTGATGGTTTGAATTTCTGCTGACATGAAAAGTCAAAATTAATTACTAAGTCTTTCATCACACAATGGATTAGTTTAGGTATTTTTTTTATAAATTTGATAAATTTAATTCCGATTTATTAGTGGGACTATACATTTTAGTTTTCCTCTTTCAATACGAGCCTCTCTCTCTCGATCCCTTTTCTCGTAGGATCCTGTGCCTCCTCCACTCATAAATGTCATGATCAAAGCCTCCACTTTATTGGTGTTAGACTTGACCTCTGACCCCACTCTGCCAAATGTCAACGCGTCACATTTCTCCGCTCCAGCTGTTATAAATAAGGAGACCAGACTTTACACATCCCTGGGATAGAGATTGTCTTGTAAACACCATTGGAGACGTGACCTTACTGAGGAGAGAGAGTCACAACAATGAAACAGCGACATGGTAGTTTGCCACGGTGCAGAAGTGTGAACGGTGCAGAAGTGTGAACGCACTCACAGGTCTGAGCCGCAAACACGCTAATATTTATAGCAACATTGATGAGTTTAAGTTCAGTATTTTAAAACTAAAAATGCACGGAATATATTAAACACCCCAAAATGTCGTTGGTTTTGTTCTCAAATACTATGGAGAAAATATATTTTAAATGCCTTTTTTTTAAGGCAGCACGGTGGCACAGTGTATATAGTGCTGCTGCCTCACAGCAAGAAGGTCGCAGGTTCAAATCCAACTTGGGGCCTTTCTGTGGGGAGGGTGCAGCTTCTCCCCGTGTCTGCGTGGGTTCTCTCCCACCACCAAGAACATGCAACTGAGGTGAATTTGTTACACTAAAATTGTCTGTAGTTATGAGTGTGTGTGTGTGTGTGTGTGTGTGTGTGTGTGTGTGTGTGAATGATTGTCTATCTACTGAATGTGTGGCCCCGCCTCTTACCTGTAGACTGCTGGGATAGGCTCCAGCATCACCTGCGACCCAGTTATGGACAAAAGAGGTGGAGAAAATATAAAGATATGCTCTTGACTCAATAGCCCAGCAGAGGGCAGAATAAGCCTGCGAGACCCTCTCTTATTTTTCCAGCCCTCTTCCCTCCTCTTCCTCACTCTTGTTCCTCCCCTGTGATGAAGCAGCTTTAAAAATCTGTATGTTTGACTCCCTCTCTCTCCCGGAGCCAGTGCTGGCATTTTTACAGTCCAGGATGATTTATTTTGAGTCTTTGTTGTACCCACAGTTACCCTCTCCCACGCACACACACACACACACCCCTGTTTCCACTCCTCTTCATCCCAGCCGAACTTTCTCTCTGTAAGTGGTTGTGATAGCTAAATCCTGAATTAAACACCTTTGGGAGAGTCCTGCAGACAAGCGAAGGCCTTAGACGCGCTGATAGTATGATTACATGCAATGTTTCTAAAGTAGCGCCGCAATAACCAAAAATTGCATCGCAAACAACGTCAAATACAACAAGTCTTCCATATTTCATAGCAAACTCATTCTCCTTATGCAACTTAATATAAGCTACTTCGGTTTCCACACTGGCTCCACAGTCTGCCCTCCAATTTATGTCAGCGTAACCGAGGACACCTCCGTCGTCTGGCTCCCTGCCCAGGTGCACCCTGTGGCTGCAACTAATCATCCATAGCATTGGAGCCAAACAAGGAAGCCGGGGAAACGACAGAATATGGCGAAGCCCATTCACAACTCTTTTGACCTGGGTGAGAGAAATCCCAGAGGGGGCAGGGGGGGGGGTGGCCCTCCACACCTCCTCAGAATCGACATTCATCCTGCAGCACAAGCCCCAAAATATCCTCTGAGAATTCTGCATAGAAAGCAAACTGAGCCTCAAACACAAAACACACACACACACACACACACACACACACACACACACACACACCTGAGGCTCACCTCTGTTGGAGCAGAAGTGCTACGTAAATCATGCCTGTTAAAGTTTGCTTGGTACTCAAAGTTCTCGATTCTAATTGGTGTTTACTGCCAGTGCTCGAGTGCAGGAACACATAACTTATGATGGTGCTTTCCAGCAGAAATTCTACCAAAGACTAGAGAACAACCGATAAGTTTGTGCCATAATAAAGGTGCAGTACACGGTTCTATAGGGAACCATGGCTGCCTCGTTCCCAGGTCATCCAATATTGACCCTCTCAAAAAGACGATTCAACCATCTTTAGAATCTCCAGCTTCGCCTTTAAGCTGAATTTAAAAAAAACAAACATTATTCTTGTAATTTTTAGACTTGGTTTGCATCAGAAGACGTTTCTCTGCAGAAATCAGTGACTGCCAGGAAAAGTCTTGTTTACGACCAAGAAGAGTTTGGCGACAGCTGGAGAGAAACAACTGTCAGAGTTCCTCCTCAAGAATGGATATATTGGCCCATCGGTGTAGATCAGCCTCGGTTGGGTCTCCTAAGTGAGAGTGTCTGTTGAACAGAACACCCGAAACACCCAATGAACTCAGTGATGATGTGCCCCACCACGTTTCACGACAACAGCATTTACTTGCAGCAATTGGCATGTAGGCACAACGGAATAACGGTTAGGGGTTAAGGTTCAAAAATCAAAGAGGAGTTTCTGTTTTGTAACAGCAAAGGAGGACAAAACAAGGAACGGGGAAGTGAAAAGGAATGTAAATGTGCGAGTGGACAGCGGAGCAGAGTGTAGAGGGTGCTGCAGGGTGGGGGCTCTGTCACAGCCCCTTCAGGGTAATGGAATCCAGATGTGAGGCAGCATGGCCCCTGCGCCAGAAAGGCGTCAGGGCCACATTAAGAACTCAGCCCAGGGCTGATGGGATCGCAGAGACTGAACCCCATTTTGCACAGCTGACCGCTGGACTTCCATGAGTAATCATCTCCAAAAAGAAGTAAACACCGCGACGCCTGTGTTATTAACGCGTCAGTCTTCATCTCGGTTTCTGCGCTGACAACATCAAATCTCTGTCATTTTCCTTCCAAAGCTTATTTTGTGATTATGCTGACAGCAATCTTGGATTCAAGTCTAGTTTATGTCGTTATGTTGCTGGGATTGTGTTGTCCCCGTTTTTGGACTGGCAGGTGATGAGCACCTCTGGCAATTCTTGCCAGGAAATGCTGTTTCTCATTTAAAAGGCAGCAATGCATTTCCTGCACACAACATTTTCTCGAGTGTTTGGTGTTTTTTTTTTAGTGCAATTTCAGGAGAGGCAATGCCCATCCATGAAGTCTGAAGACGAGCTCAGCCCGTTGAAGGGTCTTCCCGTTGCAAACATTTGCCTCACACATTGAAAACTGATAGCCTCTTAATAGGAAGTCTGTGTTTTACCTTTAAAATAAGGTTTCACAAAAAAGCGTGACGAAATCTGAGATGGGATGGGGGGGTGGGGTAATTCCACTTTGGCTAGAACATGTGCCGACTCCACAGACTCCTCGGCACGAGGAATGCTCCGACTGTGACACAGAGCATGATTTCTGATAGAGCATGGAAATTGATTAGAAGCAGAAAAGCGGCAGGGAGTGATAGGGGACGGAGAGACAGAGAGGTCGGGAAGAAAAATTAATGGGAGCACTTCATCAGGGATGACACTTGCGTCTAGATGGCATTCGTTGAGTCGCAGTCTGCCACCATGACCAAAGAGCAAAACCACTCATCATGGCAGCAAGCAATAAAAGACTTGTATGAAAATACCCTCGAGCACCTTTCAAAGCAGGAATGCCTGTTGAACAAGATGAAGCGAGTGAACAGAAAGCAGATGTGCTTGTTCCAGGGTCTGAAGTTCTCTACCTGTGGAAGCACATATTTGATCTGGTGTCGTTGGTGCAACACAAACAGGAAGAGGAAACGGAACACTGCAATGGATCTGTTTTTTTTGGGGCCGCAATTACCTCAGGGCAGAGTCAAGCCATTTAGATGGTCTGATGGAAATCGCCCACACAGCTCTGTCAAATACACACTGCCGGCCAAGATCAGTACATTTTCTCATTTCTATATTAATTAAAAGCTATTTAAAGCAAGTTAACAGCAGATGATGCTGAAAACGTTTTTGGTACAGATGAATTCTCAATGTTTAGGTTGTTTAAGCGTGTGTTGTGGATACATCCAACCGAAGTGGCCGAAACAGGTAATTTGTCAATTAACGAAAGAAGAAATGGACAAATTTACAAGTATTTCAATTCTCATTTTAATCATATATATATACATATATAAAAAAACAAAGACTCGAATGAATTACAGGAAGTACGGCCTGAAAACCAGTGATTGTGTAAACATATTCTTATTTTATGTGTTATAATCATGAGTGTAGGACACGACTCCCTTTATTTGCGCTCGAGTTCAATCTGGGAATACGGTGGCACATAAACAGCTAGGAGGTCATCGTCCATGACACGATAATGACAGAGAGGCTGAGGAGTCCCATCATCAAACCAAACACCACCAGAATCACAGCCTAGAAACAGAGACGGCACGGTTACCATTAGTACCAAAGATTTACACACCGTAATCACGGGCTAAAACCGTGTTCTTATTTAATTTAAAAATGTAATTGATGGATTTAAATTGTTACCCCGATGGAGTCAAAGGCTCTGAAGGATCTGTTATTGAGCTTGAGGTACAGAATGCCAGGGAAAACAAACAAGAGGCAGCTGGATGTTGTGGATCCTGTGAAAGAAACCAGGGAGTCACTTGAACTGCACAGACAACGCACCATATGTCTGATAGACGTTTCATAAGCCAGCCGTGCAGGGCTGCACCATTCATTATGTATGAGCAGATCCAGTGATTCTAGACGCCACAATCAATAATTGCAGAACATTGATATCTTTCCTGCTTTTAATGCTCGTTATAGCTGATATCATAATATTCAAAAGGTCAGCGTTCCCATAAAGTACTGCATCTTTGAAACGTAAACAAATAAAATCATACACATTTTAAAAAGCGCCAACACAAAGTTAATAAAAAAGCCTTTTTTGCATACCTACGACTCCAAACACCTGCCTGATGTCAGGCACGAAGATCGCCAACAGCAGCACCACACCCAGGATGGACAGAGTTGTCGTGACATGGATCAACCAACTGAAGGGACGTCCTCCAAACAGCAGCAGAGTCACAGCCTTACGGGCCTACCACATTGTGACAATCAAACTCTGTCTCGGAACACTGTGTGAATTATTCTAACCAAAATGTTTGACTAGAGAGAGACCGCATCTGGGAAAATGCCAGCTAATAATTTCATTTAGAAAACAACTTTTAAGAAAATGCCAAACCAATTAAAAAGCATCCATATGGTGACTTTCTTCTTGCGTTCGAGAGTCTGCGGCCGGTGTACTCACAGGGAACTGAACAAGAGGCACAGTCAGCAACACAGACGACAGGATAGCCAATCTAACCGTCATCACCATGACGTCCCGGGGCAGGTACGCGTCATAGCTGAGCAGTAGCTCAGATTCCACATGAGCTACAAGCAGAAGACAAACAGAGGTGACACACATGCCTGGGCCAGGAGAAGTAGCTAACGCACGACGGACTTACCGTAGAAGGTGAGGTAGCCGAACACCGCGGAAATAAGGTAAAGCAGGAAGCTGAGAGCGATGCTGACATTTGTAACATTCTGCATTCTGCTCTTGGTGGGTCTGATGGGCACAAGAACACATTCAACGAGCGCGACGGTTTACGTAAACAAGAGATATCAAAATACAGAGTGTAAGGAAAGGTGACGCTGAAAGGCCGGAGCGCTCACTTGTCCAGTTCACAGTAGATCGGCAGCACGGCTGTGTGGCACAGGAAGGAGAAGGCCATGGTGGGGATGGCGAAGGCGCTCTGCAACACGCGTCGATCAGAGCACAGGGGTCACAAATTATCAGCTGACACCGTTGCATCCAAGTAATGGGGCGGTTTGTAATGACCATCTGGGCTGCACAAAGTTTAAACGACTGGACCAAATATGTTTTTGACTAATTCTGCACGCCACATGTCCATGCTGTGAGATCCGTTGGAGAGCGACTTCTCAACAGGGATGAACGCAACTTTTTACTCACCTTACTGGAGACGACAAAGAGGCTGGGTGTACATTCTGAATCGGTGTCATTTGAGACCTGGGGAAACAAGGAGAGGATGATGCGCAGCGTCCGACGGGATTCCACTGGCTGGCTTTGGAGCTGAAGGAAAGCATCCTTCTACATAAACCCTTCCAAGTGTGAAGCTACATTTTATTTATTTGTTACCTGGAAGCTATAGTAGAGAGTCGTCACATTTTGAGGCAGCGGGCAGGGGATGGACCATTTCTTAACCACAATCTAAAGGATAAAACAAATGTTAACAGAAAACTTCTCTCCCTTGTTTTTTATTTTTTTTTTTAAAGGGAAATATTAAAAACTTACCACAACTACAAAGTAGAGCACACAGAAAAAGGCAAAACTGCTGGTGTAGCCTAGGAAGCCTGAAAGGGTTCAAGAGAACTGGTGAGAAACAATTGAAACGGGTAAAAGGTAGAGAGGACGATGAGATTTTGTGTGATTTATTACCAATTTTAGTCAACATTGACAGAGGAAGAACGACACAAAGGGTGACGATGATCAGAACCACTCTGCCGTCTTCATACCAGGCATGTCTAGAAAACAAAGCGGCGTATCAATCGCGCATCGAGCACACTCGCCATCAGCGCCCCCCGCGTCTTGTAACGGATGTCATGCAACGGAAATATGAATCCTCTGTATCTAGACTGGCTCTGGAAATTTGTCTGCATTTCGTGCCCAAATACCGAGTGGCAGATTCGTCATGTGGTATGAATTAAGGGCTTTAGCTCTTGCAAAGCATAACAATTATGTAATTCGCATGCAAACGTCGTGTCGCTCCATTATTCGAGACCACATTTCACTTGGAGAGGGGGAATAATATTTTCCTTTGCTGAGGGATAGCCTTGGTGGTTTATTCAGGATTGGGGAGCTGGAGGAGGAGGGGGGGGGGGGGGGTGTTCAAGGTGACACATGTGGAAAGCATGCCGGCTCCAAAGGGGGTCGGGGTTGGGTGGGAAGGGCGCTGCTGCTGTATGTTGGATCGCAGTGTGGGGGTCATGGGGGGCTGGCTCCACCACTCTTTATTGGGCTCCCACAGTCAGCAGCACCTGCTCTGACCACATCAACACCCACTGACCCCTGTTTGGCAGATTCACAGCTGTGGTGTTGCCGAAGGCGCTGATGGATTTGTCTCTGCGTCTACGCCGTTCCTGCCTTGTTACTAGACGTCAAGGAGACCGCTGTTCTGACAGCCCCCCCCGTCTCCCTCTTGTCCCATCACTTCTACTCCGACCATAGTTCTGCTGAAACACCCACCCGAGGGTTAGCTGGCCCTCTTCTCCATCTGTACAGATGAGAAAGAACTCTGCACTCCCGCTAGGATCTGGCTGGAGGCTCACCATAAAAAGGGACAGGACACATGGACAGCCCCCATGAAAAGTGGGACATTTCATGCCATCACAAAAACACAGGATAGTTCTTAAGGTTAGAGTTTGACTGCCAAACGCGACGTGTTCCTGAGGATCAGCACAGAGTCTGGCCAGCGCAGCACAAATCCACAGCCGTCCATGTCTCGTAACTGAACTGAAACAGGAAGTGAGAATCCTAAAGAGGACATGCAGTCCGCAAACGCAGACAAAAAACTAAAGGATTGAGCCTTGCCAAATTATGATAAACGAGGCAGGAAAAAGGAGGCGTCTTAATATCTAACATGTTGTTTATTTAGGCTTTGATGGAATCGAGTGCGTGTCTGTTAACGCCCCCGAGTCTCTCATTAACAAAAATGTTTTGCTTCCCCTCAGCAGCGAGCTGTAATTAGAATGGCATAACTGATATCCCCTTGTATCAGTCTGATTCCGGTGAACATGTGCGAGGGATTTGGGGGGGGGGGGGGGGGTGCACTAATGCAAAGCAGCTGTGTGCGCGAGATTCAGATGCGGATGGATTGGGCTGAGAGCTGAAGCAACGCTCGCTTTAACCAGTGTGGCCAATAATAAAGTGATAAAAGTTACATTCTTGGCCGGGGATGAGGAGCTGCAGGCTAGTCCAGGAAGGCCAATGAAAGACGCTGCGGACGACGACTTCCCCTCAAGTATTAGAAAAGCACTGTGGTTTCACCAGGCCCTCTTCCACTACATTATTCATGCGTTTCTCGTTGCCCTGCAGATTCCAGTTTGTGGAGCTTTGTGGTGCAGATGTGTCACATTCAACTTTCTTTGCGGACAAAAAGGTATAATCTAGAACATCGCAGGAACAGAATTGACTCATTTGTTATCTCAGTGCAGATAAAGAATGGCTTTGTTTCACCCCACAGCTGTGGGTGTTCCACACCGGTGGGAGTGGGAGCGTCCTTTATACCCACCCTGCGCCGTCTGCCTCCGAGAAACCCTGAATGGCTGCAGGAAGCTCCGACTTCAAGATGAACAAATAGGATGACATCGCTGAAAGAGTGAAAGGGGTTCAGACAACAAATACACAATCACATCAAACTACAGAAATCACATCACATTGCCACAAGCAATCTTAAACTACTGTGAGGGGGGTGGAGTGTGTTTTTCAGCACAAGGGGAAGGGAAGGCGGGGTGGAGGGGGCACCGTGGCTCTGAGTTAATGCAGATGGGTGGAGTAGGCAGCTCAAGGGGATCACTAGTAAAGCTCTCAGCGCAGAGGAGGAGACATTTTGCAGATCTTCCAACCGCTGGAGACTGGGAGTAGCAGCTGGGATGAAGAAGTGCAAAGAATTCTGACAATAATGATCTCTGACACTAATCCAGGTATTTCTCCCCCAGATCCGACTCCACAGGAAACGGGGATAGCATCCGCCTCCAACAGGCGCCGACATCCTCCCACGGACAACCAATCAGAGAGGGGGATCGAGGTCACTTCCTTAAGGTCGTGCCGGGATTCAAAGACGCCAGGAGGAGGATGGTAACGGGGAGATTGCAGCAGGTAGAGAGGAGGGTTCTGGAGGAACTGGGGTTCTTTTGCATCATGGAGGCCAAACGTGAAAGAATATTGAGGAATTTAAATTTGTGAAGCGAGGCCAAGCCAGAGCGAGTTGGGACCCTAGTGCCCCCGGGGGTAGGTCTTGCACTCAGCGTTAAATAAGCCCAGACCATAATCCCACAGATCCTGTCTTTGTTTATAAAAGCAAATTCCTCCAATAACCCTCCGGCCCACACAGACACAAAGACACCGACTCTACGGAAAAGTAATCATCGATAAGCACTCAATTCTCAGGCATCAAAATAAAACACGTAGCTACACTAACAGGCATCACACAACAGACATGAAGCGGCGGTTTGTGTTCATGCACGTGTTATTGTAAGCACACTTTCACGAGCACGTCTGGTTTGATCATACTTACATCTCTAGATAAAAGATTACTCCTTGAGTGAAGAAAAAAAGGAATGTTATCACGAGAATAGTGGCGGAAACCTTCTAACGGTGTGAACGCGCAACAACTCGAACCTTCTGTATGTGGTCAGTATGGCGAGAAGGAGAGTGAGACGGAGCCACTTTAAATTCATGAAGAGCGAGAGAAGAGGCAGGCAGAGACGGCCCTGGGCTGGTGACTAACTCAAGTCAACTGGCCCATCAAGCTTCAGCAGGGCAGATAAATGTTTACCCAAACTGGGGCTAATTGCACTGCTATAAAAAGGGCCCTGCAGTGTGGACCGAACCACTCGAGGAGAACCGTCTCTCTCACACACACTGCCCCGCAGCTGGGTAAACCACAAACACACCAAAGGGCGGGGCAATAATCCACTCAGTTGTGCCACTAATGACTACAGAGGAGCCATCACCTCTGCTCTCCTCTGTCTGAGGAGCAAAGCGTGTGGCGACGGCAGTAGGATAGAGCGAGAGCGTGTGTGTGAGTGTGTGTGAGTGTGTGTGTGTGTGCGGGGGGGCGCTCCCATTACGTTACTCAACACTGGGTGGGTTTACCATCAGTGATCAATTAGACGAGCAGTCGGGTTTCAGGCTCGGGGGAGGGAGCTGAGAGAACTGCGGCGACATGGTCAAAGGTTATCTGTAACAGCCTTAGTGGAAGGAAGGAGTAAACCTGAGTGCACCAGTAGGAGGCGTTACCCGCCCCCAAAATAAACTGACCATCGTCTGACCATGCAGCCCGTTCAACACCGCTAAAATCCACAACGCTGGGTTTACAGCCAACACCTCAAAAATAGTGTATGCAACTGTGCAGAGAAATAACGGCGGACTTACCGCCAATATTTTGGATGATAATCATAATTCCAACCAGAGTCTGGAAAGAATTTGAAGAGTCAGTGAATGTTTCCTGGACATCTTGAAAATATACGTACATTAAAAAAAAAAGAAAAGTCTAATTCACTTGAATCCAAAGGACAACCAACCTTTCCTGCTTTTTGAAAGGCTCTCCCTCCAAGGTCTTCATATGAATTCATGCCTATGAAAGACAAATCAAAAAATCAGATACACTCTACCGTATCCCATAATCCCATAACATCACAGGACCAGAAATTGACAGATTGAAACGGGGAAAAAAATCCAAATCAAAGCAACAGAACCAGAAACATATTTAACATGTGTAATCTTAGCAATCAAGAAATAATGACTACAGTGACATCATCTTATCAGTCATAAAGTGCTTTGCCCACTTAACACACGACCTGAGAACATGTTTTGATGAGTTAAAGCTGCAGCACTTCTTATTACAAGATGATCAAATATTATGATAGGATGTCTCAGTCTTGCATTTACCAAAATATTTACTGTGTACTCGCTGTTGTTCATTCTCTTACCTGTTTGGTCGCATAACTTCAGAAGGAGATGTATAGAGTACGATGCCAGGGTCGACACTGTTGTCAACAACATGCTAGAGAGGCAAATATATATAGCAGATATTAGTGCGCAGGTATGATTGTAATAATAGAATAGAACTTTATCATTACACACAGTGATGCATCAGATAAACTGGCAGTACAAAAATTGCAGGAAGTATATGTGGACCCTCACCAAAAAAAAACGATTCCAGTGCCAGCCATAGAGTAAGCTAGCCCCAGTATGCCGCTGCCCATGATGGCGTTCATCATGTTGAACACGCAGGAGGCAAAGGAGGCTCCTTTGACTCTGGTCGGTGCCGAGTCCTGCACACACAATAGAAATGACATTAAAATAAAGACGTATAATGCGTGAAGACAAAAGAGAACATTTTTTTTTTGAAAAACTTTCATGGGAATTGTGCCTCATAGTATTAAGAACAACTGGTCAGTGCTGATGACGGATGCCATGAAAGGACAGGGAAGCGGCATGTAGGGTCAGGAAATGAGAATGAGCATGTATTGCTTTTGAATTCAAGCTGCTGTCTGTCTGACAGCTGCCTGAGCTCAGGATAAGGGGAGCTGCCCGAACTGCTTGACCTCTCTAATAGGGGATATCCCAGAGCGGACGAGTGGCAACTCTGGTGTCCGTGTCACAACAAGCTTAAACTGACCTGCTGAATCTGATTCACCGTGATTTACAGTCCTGGACGACAGGAATAATCTATGACACTAGATGAAAATATAGCCTCGCCGCAATTACAATGCAGCTTAAAGTTAGTAAAGTTAGTAAATTTACACCCGAGGATTTGAAAATGAGGCCTCCGAGTTTCCTTTTATATACAGCAGCAGAGAAAGCCATGATGCGTTTGAGTTCAGGCCCAACTTCCTTAGCATACATGCAGATGCAGCGTGAGTCAATATCTTTCACTTTTGAGAGCACACAATCAATTGGAAGTCATTAATGAGAAAAAAGTTTAATTTGTTAGAACAGCATTAACACCATCGCCGAGGACAGCAGGGACCTCTAAATGCATTTTGTTTTTTAAACTAAGGATGAGTTTACAAAAAATAGGATATAATTAACTCAGTTTATTTTAAGGTTGGTTCTGATGGTCTTTATTTTACAATTATATATTTTAATTGTGTCCATTTTAAGGCGACATAACTTAAACTCAACTCAACAAATGATACATTACTGTTCTCAAAAGCTGAATGTTGTCAGTATAATCAAACTGAATCTCTCGTATAAAATATATTCCTCTTTAGAACATATGCAAAGCACATAATAAATATTAGCTTGAGAAACAGCAGATTAGTGCTGCAGACACGTCACTGAAACGTCATAGCCTAATTTCTGTTTCAGCTTTGACCCTTTTGCGTAATATTTTTTCCAAACATATCCGTGTGGGTAAATGCTAATGCTGTTAACTAAAGACGTCCACATATTTAGAAGAAAGAACTGCTTTAAAAACGCTTTTTTTCTTTCTTACATTTTCTAATATAGGTGACGTCTCGTTGCTTTCCGAGTCTCCGTTGATGCATCCTCCACGAGAATCTCTGTTTGTAGTTCCATTCATGCTCATAGTCTACTCTGGAAAGGGACGCAAAGTCCGAGACACGAACCCCCACTGCACGAAAAACGTACACTCCGGTTAGCGTGCCCGAATGAACCGGAAGAATCGCGATTCAAACCTCTTTTTAATCGCATTTATACTTTGCTCTCATCAATTTGTCAGCTGATTGTTGTTGATTGTCTTGGTCACGTGTCTCTCTTCCGCGTTGCATTTTCTTTCAGCGTCAGCAAAACATCTGTCCAATCAAAAATCAACTCTTCACTCGTTCGCCCAATCACGAGTTGACTCCGGTCGCGCACCAATGACGTCATCAATCGTGTCCGGAAGCGAAGAATGAGGTGAGCTCTGTTTACTATTTCTCACAAATACCGGCAAATATTGGCACGTTTTGTTCATTTAAGGAAATTTATTTTTACGTTTATGCTTCACGACTAAAACATTTGATCATTCCAGGCTCTCCTACAGAATATTTGCAAACATATTAGGCCAAAGAAGCTGCAAAGCTGCCGCACGCCACCTGAGCCCCGACTCCGCCGCGTCCCTGCCAGCCTCAGATTGCTCAGTGAGACCCGCAATGGAGCCTAAACTGTACCGGCCCCCTCCAGAGGTCCAGGGAATGACCACCCTGGACAAAGAGGCCTTCACACGGACCATCACCGTCCCAGCTCTCCGAGTGCCAGCTAGCGTATTAAACAAAGTGGTAAAGAGCCTGAAAAAGTCAGCCATCCATCGCCCAGGCGTGCCCAGAGTGGTGCAGGACAAGGATGAGACGAGTGGCTTCCGTTTGGTCCTGCTGGACCCCTATAAAGTGTCCTCGACAAGCTGCTTTAGCGAATCCGAGGCTGGCGATCTGAGGGCGTTTGGCGTCCCCGAGGAGCTCCAGTACTACGAGCTGAGACTCACGTATCACAACCTGAAGACTGAAGAGGTGCTGGAGGCAGTGCTGCCTCCGGGTCAGGATGTGGCCTCCGGGTTCAGCCGGGTGGGACACATCGCACACATGAATCTGAGGGACCACCAGCTCCCATACAAGAACCTCATAGGTAAGAGGCAGATGCTCAAAACGCAGCGCGGTATTTGTTCTGGTGTTGTGCGTCATATGAGAACAAGTTTTCTGCTGAACTTCAGATTATTACATTTGATCAATAACAAATATATAGATCTTTCTCTTTTGCAATATATGTTTTTTTCACGTCGTTCCTGAGGGGTGCTCTTTAAATACCTTCAGCATGCAAGCGGTGTATTTGTTCTTTTCCTCGCTGCTGCTTTATAAATAACTTTCTAACTTATGACTTGCATTGGAGCATTGCTGTTGCTCTCTTGAAAAGGCAAACTTAACTGACTTGTAATTAGTTCTTAAAAGGGGAAAAAACTATTCATCATACAGTACAGTAATCAAAACCTTTATTACTTCCTGTGTAAGTATCAATATGAAATATAAACTATTTTGATTAATTTCCAATCAACTCTGGACCATGGTCGAACACGATATTCCAGTCATATCTACAGCCAACATTGTGGGTGCTTCCTTTGCAGGTCAAGTCATCATGGACAAAAACCCCGGGATTACCTGTGTGGTCAATAAGACAAACACGATTGATTCCACTTACCGCAACTTCAAGATGGAGGTGTTGGCTGGAGAGGAGAACATGGTTGCCAAAGTAAGTTGAAAACAGACAGCGAGACTTTCCATGTATATTATTACTGGCCCTGATGTCATTAAAAATACAAATATACACAGATGGATAAACACACAGATGTATATACAGTATATATATATATATATGCATGTATGTAAATGGATAATACGTCGTGAAATTAAAATCTTGAGGGAACCAATCATGATCCTATAATTATTATAAATCACAAATGTCATTTATTCCATAATAATGATACACACACACACTTGCATATTATTGTATGAATTATCCTTACATGTATTATATTCATCATTGACTGCTGATCAATATAATCTCCGTCTGCTGCAGGTCAAAGAAAACGGGATGACGTACGAGTTTGATTTTTCCCGCGTTTACTGGAACCCCCGGCTGAGCACAGAGCACCATCGCGTGGTGCAGCTCGTCCAACGTGGCGACACCGTGTTCGACGTCTTTGCCGGCGTCGGCCCCTTTGCCGTCCCGGCCGCCCGCGCGGGCGCCGATGTGCTGGCCAACGATCTCAACCCCGAGTCCTACCGATGGCTACGGCACAACTGCAAACTCAACAAGGTGGAAAAGAAAATCAGAACCTTCAACCTGGACGGCAGAGCCTTCATCCAGGGACCCGTGAAGCAGGCGCTGCCCGCACTGCTGACGGCGAAAGCCAGCGTTCATGTCGTGATGAACCTGCCTTCCTTGGCTCTGGACTTTCTGGATGCATTCAGGGGCTTGTTGCATCAGGAGCCTTCCGGTGATGAGAGTCTACCAATGGTATACTGCTACGGGTTCTCTAAAGATGATGACCCCGACACGGACGTGGTGAAGAGGGCTTCCTGCAGCCTCGGGTTCCCCCTGGAGAACCAGTGTTCTGCGCATTTTGTGCGCAACGTGGCACCCAATAAAGACATGATGTGTGTGAGGTTCACAGTCCCAAGAGAAGTCCTCTTCGGCAGTGATCGCGAACACACAGGTGAGAATTCAGATGAGAATTTAAATAGAAATAGGGGATTACTGAGAAGCCTAAATTTGGAAGAAAATCATACAGGTTATTGTCCGAGTATTAAGAGTAAAGAGAAAACAAACCACAGAATTATATTATTGTTAGTTACTGACATTCACAAATTATTTCCTGACATGAATTTGAAGTAAAAAAAAAAAGGGGGGGGGGGGGGGGTTCTTAAAGCTTTAACATCCTAATTTAAGAATAATTACAAGTTCAAAGTTGTCTGATTTGTGTAATTTTATTTAATGTTAGGTCAGATAGGGAACTAAATGTTTAAATTTGTTTAAATTTGTTTTTCCACAGAGACTTTAGCAGAACCAGCCCCAAAGAGACAGAAGCGTGAAGAAGCTACAGAATCCACACAATGATCTTATTGACCCTCCACTAAAAAGCCTGAAGAGTGAAGATACAATTATTTTAGAAATTGTATCATCTTGTCCCGAGACTGCTTCCATGAATCTTTTTAATATCAGACTGTGTTGGGGCTCGTCTTCACAGCGTGACGTCATACTGTGTACGGTTTAAATAAAATCCTTAAAAAGGACCGAGTTCATTGAGATTTATTGAAGTATGATACAAAATATAAAACACTAACCAAAAATCTGTCAGTAAAGTTCTCAACAGCAGCTTGTTGCCACGGCGATCCTGTTCCACGATGGCTTTAATAGTCCCTTTCGTAGCATTTCTGTGTGCCGTCTGAGCTGTGATGTTTTCAGCCTCACACAAAGAACAGTCCACTGAGAGCGTCTTCAACGGCTCGGAGACACGCCAAAGCTGGCGTGTATCCTCCAGCGGTGTCCTGGGGCAAGGCAGCCCGCACGTGGTTGAGGTACCTGAGAGCAGAGAGCGATCCCCTGGTCAGTAACAGCAATGAGCCATTTGAAAATAATATAAATGACTGGCAGTCCCAATTTCTTTTTTTCCACAAAAAAATTAGTTTCCGTGAGCGTAACCCGAGTGAAAGTTTATTCACCATTAAATCCACACGGAGTTATTTTTTCTGGCTCTCCGTGACCCGGTGGCCCTTTGAAGAGTTCAACAAAGACAGACGTACTAACACTAGAACACCCTGTGCCTAAAAGCCTCTCCAACACGCCTCTATTAAAGTATTATAGTTGTCTTTTTTTTTTTTTTTTTAAAGTATGAACAGATGGAACCTGCAAAAGATCCTTTTCAGGATTTTAAGTGAAGCCATAAGTCACTGTTTATTTTCACATTCTTGAAGACAGAAAAACATTCACACTGTTACTTCGGTCTCCACATCTTGTCCCCACAGTAAAAGATGTCCCTCTACATGCGAGTTGTGTGTGTAAAGAGGGGGGGGGGGGGGGCTGACTTGTGACCCCCACCTACACTAATACTAATCCTTCCTCGTGTTTTGTTGCCGTCACAATGCCAGACAAGAACCCTGCATGCATGCTCTATACTGCTCTAAAAAGCAACTGAGACACCACAAAATTGACCGTCAATACCCTACAACCCCCCCCCCCCCCCCTGCAGGAATCACAGTCATGGTCCTGAACTGGGCTAAAGCCCTCACACGAGTGGCTTGAAGGCCCCTGTTCCTGAGAACTGGAGAAACTTCAAAGTGAAATGGAAATCAAGAGCACAGACGGCCTCCTGTGACCATTCAAACGGATTTACACAGTAACCCAACGCCCGTTATGGAGGCTGAGCAGCGAGGTGTGTAAGAATGCATCTCATGAAAAAGAAAAGAAGACAAAGCCGTGCACTCGTCACACAAGATGACCTCGTCTTACAATAGACAGGGAAACAGAGGCGAGCGAAGGCAAGAGATGTCAATCAGGTTCCACACACAACGACCACTCATCACCCACTAGAGAAACAACACACAAGTTCAAAACAGCAGGCCCAGTGATTAATAATAACTTCATTAGGCCCACGCTGCTGCAGCCTGTCCTTCAGAGCACTTGAGGGAGGTCTTCTCATATGGCTTCCTACATCAGATGAGTGCTATCTATTGATTATATTGTACTGGCCCTTTTTAATGGTGAAAAAAGTGGGCTATTTACAGCCTGGCTAAGTCTGCGCTTCCTGCTAATCTAATCCCCAAGCTACTCATGTGGTCATTCCTTCCAAGAAAGCTGAGAGCTCTGTGTAACTTTATACCTGCCTGCCCCTAAGGAGAGAGAGAGAGAGAGAGAGAGAGAGAGCGACCGTGAAGGAGAGGGAGGCAAAGGGTGAGTGGCGTCGATGGGGGATGGGGCGAGCAGTCGAAAGAGGAGGGAGAGGACGTGAGGGGAAATCACCTTTGGATATCATCATCACAAGTCCTCTCCTCTTAACCCGAACCCGTCTGGCCTCTGTTCACCCCAAACCCACGAGGCGAGTTCGGTTCTGCTCCATTAAGTCAGTCGCTTTATCCGCATCTTCCTGTAAAGGTGAGCTGCAAATACGTCTGGACACGCAGCCGGGCGTCGGTGGAGCTGAAAGATGAGCCCGGCTCGTTTCACATGGCTGTACTCGACAACGCAGGCGCACTGACAAAGGAGGGGACCAAAAGCCGAAACGTGTGACAACATGAAAGGCATTAAAATGTTAATCAAACACGCCCCCCCCCCCCCCCCCCCCACACACACACACACACCCACCCACACAACAAAAACAGGCAAGCTTTCCCCACTGCACGCAATCATTAAACTCGATAGAAGACACACACACTTCGACTCCTCTGATGCTACTGTTTCACTCTGTGCACTCACAGTCTCCATGCCCCCCCCCCCCCCCCCCACACTCCATCAACCACCCCATCCCATCGTTCCCTCCGAGGACTGGACTGCCTTTTGTTCACAAGGCCCTGAAACCCAAGCCGTTTCGGCCGGTAACATCTTTCACTCTCTGGGCCCCCACTGGAGCATTAGCTGCAACTCGATATGGGTCTTTTCAAAGCACCATTTTATTGGGTAAATATGGGTCACTTTGGACTGGCCCATTATGTCGCTTGGGGGGTGGGGGCAGGTGATGAAAACAACTGGATGACACAGTATGACAGTATGCATGTCAGACTGCGCCTGATGGAAGGGGGTTTCCATTAGTGCGTACAGTCTTCCTTCACCATAAATGATGTGGCATGAACTGCTGTTAAATTAATTTGGCCCTTTTTTCCACCCCCCCCAAAGACTCAATACAGGATTTAGTGTTTGGATTATTTTTCAACCTCTGCTTTTACTCTGCTATTATGCATTTCTTTCAAAAAAGCCGTGTGCCGTTGGATCAAACACTGCTTAGAGTGAACAGCATTTTTCCACTTGCATCTGGAACATTGAATACCTGCGCAGCGTCTCCTGCTAATGCTAATAACGGTCAGAGTTTTTCCTGACAGGATCCTGAAAGTATTCCCCTCCTCTGGCTGCCTGGAAAACACTGCATGGCCCCATCTCTAATTCAAAGTGAAAAGATAAGTGGCAAAATGTTCCAGGGGGGGGGGGGGTCGGCGTAAATTCCGGCAGAGAACGTGTGGCTTCTTTTTTGCGTTTTGGACCGGCGATGCCGCTGCGGAACATCGGGCGTTTCTTCGGAGGAATAGCTGTGAGGTTGGGACACCAGAGGGAAAACATCAGATATCAGACAGAGGAGCAGGATGTGTCGGGCCTCCAGTCTAGACTCCATGTGTTGCTGCAACTGAATTAAGAAGAGCCGTGGAGCCAGAGAGCTGATGGAAATGAAAAGAGGACTCTAAAGCCACGATGGTCATTTCAGCAAGCAGACACTGAACAGACGATCAGCACGAAGGCACACAGGATAATGGAGCAGTGCGAGTCGGTCTTTAATAAAACTCCCTGGATAATTAGCACATGTGGTTTGGATCCTTTTATACACAAAGACTTCATCGTCCTGTTTGCCATAAAGAAGGTTGGAGTAAGATAAACTGGACTCCTTCAGTGGGCCAGAACGTAAAATGGCATCTTTGAATCAATGAGAATTTTCTCCTCCAAAGCGCTGATCTGAGACCTGGCCTTAGCTTGGTACCTGTCTGCTCTCACAACGCCCTCGCTGATCCAGGGCCTTTTTTTTTTTTTGCTTCCCTGAAGGATGAAAGCACTTTTTTGAATTCAGCTCTGTCACCAGCACAATTTGTGACTCAAACAAGGGCGTGTTGACTTTCAGTCAGCTGGGGAGGATCACCTCTTTTAGAACAACACTGGGTGGGGAAAATGACGTGTACAACGTCGGATCAATGAATCCCGTCCTGTCTGAGGCGGCTCCCAAGGACTGAACCCTCATTAGCTCTGTTTATTAAACACTGCAGCGTTGAGTGCACGAAGAGGGCAACTGAAAAACACAGGCCAGGCTTTATCTGAGCAGAGGTTGCCCCGTACTTCAGAAAGGCCGGTCACGAGGCTGCTGGACGGCAGGGCGAATGCCCGGAAGTCTTCCTTTAGCGCTCGGCCCTTGCAGCGGTTGCGGATTCCTGGCTGGGTAATGATGGGACTTTTTCTGGGGGGGGGGGGGGGTGCAGGAGCCATACACCTGCCAGATGATTTGTCATTATAGAGGGGTCAGCACTCAGCTGTCACCCCCTAATCACCCATCCTACCCCTCAAATCAACCCCCTTCACTCCCCATCCTCCACTCCAGCCCTCCAAAAACACCCCCCTTGCATTCCTCAGGCGGCTCCAGTTTCACTCGCAGCACTGCTACCCCATCTGCCCCTCCTACATACACACTCTACCCTGAGAGAAAACCTACCCCTGTGAGAGACGCAGCACACTGAGCGCATTGTGTGTGTGTGTGTGTGTGTGTGTGTGAGCATATTGTTTGTCCAAGGGCGAAGCTGTTTGTATCGATACCACAGGGCATCCTATGGGGTTGGATTTTCTTTCCATTGGAGAGCATGCGAGTCAAGAAACAAACCCCCCACAGACAAGCAAAACACAGAAGGGCTCTCACAGGTATACCATATCCGTCAACAGCGGCCTTTCGTCGCCACAGGTCAAAGGTCGCACTCTTTTCCATCGAATGCAGTTTCCTTTAGGATGCACGGAGACAGAGCCAGCCTACCTGCCGTTCACCAGATAATCTCAAGATGTCCACGTGCAGTTACACCACGTCCTCCAGGGGTCCACAGACCCCCTTATCAATTATCAAGGGTCTTATCGTCGCCAATGAGGTGTGCATCGCCAACACTTAGTCAAGAGGAGAACACGTTTCCCGTTAAGAGAGGCTTTGGGTGACACTTGACATTAATGCTAAGAGGAAAAACATTCTCATGGGGGGGGGGGGGGGGGGTGGCATTTTGTTAGTGGTCTTCGAGAGGGCAGCTCATTGGCATCCGTGTTGATCACGCAGGGAAATATTTCGTCTCGTGTCAAACTGAACTGAACTTCCTGCTGAAAGCCTCGCCTGTCACTCCTCATTCTTGGCTGCCTTCTGTCTTGGCGCTGCACCTCCTCTGCCTGACCTGATGGGGGCAGTAGAGGCTGGATGACAGGCCTGGCTGACAGCCTCACCTCCTAACCACAGCAGCCGTGGGCCTTGGAGAGGCATCACAGAGCTCGCTGGCCACTTGATACACAGAGCATCTCTCTTTCGTCTCCTGAGCTGCCACCTGATAACCCCCCCCTGGAGAGCTGAGGGGGTGGCCAGACTGGAGAGAAAGGATAATGGCATGACATCAGCATCACCGTTAACCAAATGGGGTCATAAACAATGGAGAGACATATGCTGTTCAGTGAATGGCTGCCAACTTGAGGCACACCCATATGCACAGCAAAGGAGCCTTGACAGTTCGATTTAACATTCTGGGAATAGAGAACCTATACAGAAAGGAAGAATAGAGTTTTCCTGAGGCGCGGGGGGGGGGGGGGGGGGGGGTTGCATCCACAGGTATCATTTTCCAAATCACCTCAAGCGCAAAGAGGATTTCAATTAAGGAGAACGATGGGAATGGAGCGAAGCAGGGGGATGGAGGAAAACAAAAAGACAGGGGAAGGTACAGGAGTGGGAGGTTGATCATTCACACACCATTGTGGAGAAGTGGCTTCTATTATGAGATGTGTGTGTGTGTGTGTGTGTGTGTGGCTGGTCCCCACAGGAAGGCCCCACATGAGGGTTTGTTTTTTTTCCTCCAGCTCTTAAGATGGGAAAATGAGCCGGGTAATCCTGCTGCACATTGCTGGACCCTTTGCCCCAAGGGTGAGGAGCAGGGGCGATCACCCCTAACTCTACTGGGTGGTGGATTTGGGTGACGTCTCCTTCACTGGGAAGGCCCTGCTTTGGCCTGGTCTGGTTGCATCGAAGGAGGAGACCGCTGGTCTGTCTGGCATCGAGCCCACGGAGGGAAACGGCACCACTAAAAGCAGAACTCCTCCAGATCACTAGAATACACACAGAACAAACGCTTCCTCCCGCTCTGTCCTTTCCGTATTGCTCCCTCTGTTTCTCTACCCGCAACTAAAAAGCCTCCAGCCAAATA
Source organism: Brachionichthys hirsutus (assembly GCF_040956055.1). Classification (NCBI taxonomy): domain Eukaryota; kingdom Metazoa; phylum Chordata; class Actinopteri; order Lophiiformes; family Brachionichthyidae; genus Brachionichthys; species Brachionichthys hirsutus. The sequence goes on along the minus strand of NC_090914.1, from coordinate 6,204,492 downwards.
CAGCCAATGCATATTTTGAGTCATACTTCAAGAGAAGATCAATATTTGCACAGATCTATGGGAGGAAAAAAAACAAAACAATAGTGATCTGGCCTCCACCGGCACCGTCTGTTAATGGTCTGTTTACTGAGACAGACAGGATAATGGGCTGGGTGGGGGCTGGCGGAGAATCTCACAGCGGCCCACACTCTTATTCAGTTTCTGATCTAGTTAGAATGGAAGAGCGTACGAGAGCTGTGGGTCAAAGCAAGGTGGTGGCTGTGTGCTGTAAATAAAGATGGAGCATGACAAGTTTGCAAGTCAAATAGCAAGACTAGAGCCTCCACAATTATATAATGCGAGCGCTCCTTTTGGTTATGCAAATTGTAAATCTACGAGTCCCCATGGCTGCAGTCTGGTTTAATCTGAGCTACGGAGAAGAGAGACGCATGGAAGAGATCAGATATCTGAGGAAGCAAGTTCAGCTTTAGGTCCTGGCTGTAGTGGTGACCTATAAGTATTTGAACGAGAACCCGACTGTTATGCAAGAGTCAAATCCACCACTCCTCCATTCTGCAATGAGTGAAATGTGCTTCTTCAGACATGATCTAATTGTAAATCAAAGACTGCATGGCTCCTGGGGGAGTTCATCTGAGGTCAGGCTAACCGGCGTCTCAGACTCCAGCTCATAACTTTCAGCATCAAAGCTCTGTTTGTGTGAGCGTACGCGACTATTTGAGGCCAAGAATACCAGACCCGTCTCTCCAAGGTGCCATCATTCTGCTCCTGTCAGTCTTGGCACTCTGACATCCCAATGCTGCACCTCAGATCATCCACGGTCAGTGACCTGTGATCCCTCCCCTGGCCCTTCCAGGCCCATCAGGCCCATTAGATGAATGGACCCTGCAGGGATCAGAGACACTGGGATACATGGGAAAGCTGCATCTGGGGGGGCTGCTCTTCTTCACATACCGAGTGAAGAGGGAAATAACGGTCGGGGAAAGAAGGAATCATTTGGACATATTTAAGAGTACTCTTTAGATCTTTTTTTTTTATTGGTCCTGCTAATTCCCACAGCCAAATTCAGGGTCAGTAGGCCAGAGTGAGAACGGTGGAGAGAAGTGAGAGAAACCAGGCAGAGAGAGCCTCGCAACGCAAACTGCCCGGAACTGAGGGTGCTCTGATGGAACCACATCACAATTCTGGATATCGCCCTCCCACTGAAGCACTTAACATGCAGTATAAGCCAAACACACAAAGAAAACAAACAAACAGACACACACACACACACACCATTCACATAAATACACAGACGCCAGGGGATGCTAGGGAAGCTAAAGAACACAGGCAGCAGGGGCGCATCACTCAGAGACCCATTAACCCTTGGCTCCCAACCAGAACAGTGAGCAAGCGTCCTTGAGTCTGTGTGTGTGTGTGTGTGTGTGCACAAAGTGATTTATGTATTATGTCTTTTGTGCATGTACATATGTCCATAAAAAGACAGAGTCACTTTAAGTGAAGCCTTGGGGGGGGGGGGGGGCACTTTCTGGGAGATAAAAAACCATACGGCGTGCCCTGTGTTCTGCAGCTTGAAAAGACACTACCCGTTGCTAATTAAACCATCAGTTAGTCGCTAGTTGTCCGTTTCGGTGAGGGGAAAGTGCTCGGAGGACTTCCCCCTCCCCATGCTGAAAAGAAGCATCCCCAGGAGAGGAGCTCCAGACTAAACATTCTACTCATTCAGCTGCCCCCCCCCCTTTACTGCTTGACAAGCACTTCCAACAGAAAACCTCACTTTTTCCACCAATTATAGAAAGCAATGCAGCGCGGGAGAGGACGCGAATCTATACGATATTATAACACGCCGGCAATTTGCGAAGCTTATTGAGAAACCTCCGTCAGAGAGAGAAGGGCTAATTTCAGGGTGACGCGTACCAACACAAACAACTGCTCTGGCTCGCTTTCATTGTCAGCACTTTGAGGTCTGAGTAAAAATGTTCAATGCCCCCACAGCCAATTTCTCTTTCCCTTATTTTTCCCCGAAGTATGACTCGGTCACGTCCAAGATCCCAGTCAGTCTTTCATCGCCTACGCAGTCAAAGCACACACAAAAAAAAGTATTATTGTAGAGAACAAACTCAGACACAAATGCTCAGCTGCACACAAAAAACAAAACCAAACAAAAAAGCCCAACCCCAGAACATATATTTTGCTCTCAAGCCATCAGTTTGTGTGCACAAAGACCTGTTTGGACTATAATGCGGGCGTGACTTCATTTGTCCATTCACCGGTGGTTTCATGGATGCAACGAGTTCCATTCAGTTAATGTCCGTCAGCAGGCGGAGAGTCGGTGGGAGCTAAATCGGTTATTGCCTCGGCCTCCGTGCGCGGGGTTTTAGATCACAGCCACGTCAACGTAAGCATCGAATGTTTCTGTTTGTGTCTCCGGAACAGTATTTACTTCCACTTTGATTTTGTTTATTAAAACCGTTTGCTGTTAAGACATAAAAGCAAGGGGCCGTGGCAGGCCGTTCGGAGTAGGGGCTGACATGTTACGTTCGCTATTGCTCCGAGTTCTTACTGACCCTGAACGGGTCTGAATCGGTCAAACCGATGGGTAGAGCTGTGATCGAAATTTCACACGAATCAAACACACCAATGCAGATCAGGGGGTGAGCATTCAGGCGTGTAGAAGTTAAGGGGGAAGCTGAATGGCCATTTTTGGAGGCCCTTCCGCTGCTCCGGTATTAAGCCAGCTGTCTTTAATATAAGACCTTAGCCCATATTTATTCAGGTACAGCTGACGGAGGGGGAGCGACAGTGAAAGAGGCGTGCCCCTTCTTTTTCCTGGCAGCCATGCAGCGCTCCTGCGGTTTTTTTTGGGGGGGGGGGGGGCAAAGGGACAAGCTGAAAAAGACACAGACACTGGAGATAGAGGGAGAAGGAGAGAAGCACACAAGAAAAGAACGCGTTGAAATAAAAAAAAAATAAGAAAGCACCAGTCAGCCTCGTGTTGACGGGACATTCTGTGCAAAAGACCAGCCCTCGAGGGCCCGGGGGGGCCACCAGGTCGGGTGTGCGTGTGTGTGTGTGTGAGCTCAACTCTTGATGCTCCAGTTTTGATGGCTGTGTCCAAGACAAATCACCAGTGGTGCTGCTGTCACCGTGGGCCTTGACCAAGACAAACAGCCGTATTTTAAAATAAGTACCTGGCCCCTCACGGCCTCTTTCACCTCATCCACACTCAGACACATCCATATCTCCTCGCACGTTCAAGCAAATACCCCCCCCCCCACACACACACACACACAGGTCATAGGACCGGGGCTGAGGTCCAACGCGCCACACAGGGGACTCACTTTTCACATTCTCAAAGCCGTCTGGCTTCTCTCGGCTCCTCACACACACACACACACACACTTGTGAATATTAACCACATCACAGTGATTCCATTGCAGCCAAAATGTTGGGGCTGCAATAACCGGGGTGATCGTGAGTCTTTGTGACACACACGTATAACGGTGTATGTTTAGCATCTATGTATATCTGAAAATGCACTAAAACTCAAAGTTAGCCGACATTGCAAAAATGTCAGCACTATTCCTAGCTTTTACTTCACAGCCTGTTGCATTTTGGGAGTTGTGGTTTGTCTCAATGGGTCCATCTAAGATGCTCGTTCTCGTCCAAGATCCAGGACTGGTGTTCCTCAAAGAACTCGGCCTCATTTGTCTCTGTGGCAGTCATTTCTCTCCAACATCGGTCCTCCTGGACCCTAAACTGCTGACGCTGCCTCGCCATCCTCCCTCCCGGCTATTCCTCCGTCCTCCGAGCTCCAGCGTGCAGCAAAAAAATTCCAAGCTGCGTTTCATCTGCATATTGATCAGCCTGCTCAGCACTTCGCTGAATACGTAATGTAAATAAGCTCCAGTTATTCTGCTTAAGCTCACAAAGCTTTGAGGGAAATGGAAGCAAATTTAAGGAAGCAATTTTCCAGCTAATTAAATGAAAGTGACCGTGCAGCAAAAGCCAATAAATAGCAAGTTCTATCTGGAAAAATAAAGAAAAACAAACTAGTAATACTTTCCCCTAGACATGCTAACATTGCATTCAAATCTACAAAGCCCAGTCGAATGAAGGTTATTGTCTGGGCGAAGCTGTGCTGAAAGTCAAAGCACTGGCCCAAACAGAATACGACCCTGTGTTCTACCGTCACCCAATAAAAGCAGGCTGCTCTCGGTGTGTGGGCAGGCTTTAGTGCCAGCCGGTTACAGTGCAGAGCGTCGGGCGCTGGGATGCCTGATGGATAACTTACATTTGGTGAGGACTGGACCAATGGCGTCATGTGGATTGATTGGCCCAAAGGGGCCAGCAGGGAAAGCACTTCCTGTGTGTGTTAATGGACGATCCAGCAGAGGCCCAGTGGTGGCTTGTGGCACAGTGATGATTGTTACTCTTTCCCTTTCTCTCTCTCTCTGTCTCTCCCCCCAGCCCTCCTCCTCTTCATTCGCTTTTACTCTCCCAGTTAATCAGAAGTGAGATGAGCCAGACTTCCCCAGCAGACAGACTTTCTTGCAGCTTTAGAACGCCATTCCAAAACCTGAAAGCTTCTGAAGCAATTTGAAGGTCTTGTTTTTACCAGCCCTTGTTTAATTGTTTTTTTTTAACTTTATGTATATATATATATATATATATATATATTACTCAAATGGATATTAATAGATTTGGAGTCATGACATCGTCTTAATATTTAGATGGCCCATTCCCTTCGATGACCTTAACCTTGAAATCAACAGTAGCTAATAAATAAATCGCTGGAGGTGCGTGCACACAGTACTTTACAGTAAATAAATTATGCACCCGTATTTGGCTATTCTCTCTTTGCTTTGCTTTTGGTATTTGCTTATCTTTGTTTTGCTATCAACTTTTCTCATCTCCAGGTGAAATTAAGAGTTGCTCTCTGCCTGTGACTGAAATGTGGGAACGAGTGCATGCGTACCCAAGTCTGCTTAGCTGCTCCAGTTCAGGTGCTGGGGGTCCGTAGGTTTCAACTTGAAGTGGTCTGTACTGGTACAGAACTTCTTCAATCTTGGGTACAGGCTGAAGAGACACAGTCTGACGCTAAAAAACAAAAACACACAAATGAGAAAGAGAATCAGAATAAGTTTATTGCCATTGTCAGTGCGTGTACACAGACTAGGAATATTTTTCCAGAGTTCATACAGTGCAACACGAGAAACAATGCACAAGTAAAGTGCAAAGTTTTTTTTAAATCAAACCATAAGTAACAAAATTTGGGAAACGGTTGTAAGTCAAGCAAGTTCTTGACAAAGCGGTTTGGAAATGGGTTTTTAAATCTGACAACTTTTTAGTTCCTTCAGCCGCTTTTTTGATGGAGTCACCTAACTGGGACGTTGACCGATCGCGTCTTAGAGGTCAGCAGAATGCTGGTGATAACTCTACAATTGACTGAAATCAATCAAAAATCAAACATAAGATCTGACACAGAAGTGTGCTGGAAATGTTATTTCTGCCAATGGAAAGCCAGTTTATTTAGGCTCAAACATGGCTCTCTACTTCTTGAACGAATCCACTCAGACAAACCAACTGATGCTATTTCGTCTCTTACGGTTATGAAATCTACAAAGCAAAGCACTGAAAACTGTGGCTGATTTATATAAAAAAACTTAACTTAAAGTTGAGAGTTTGGCTCGGCTACTCTAGTTCTTAATGCTCTTAACCACGATGATCGAGTGAGAAACCAGATACCTCTTAAGAAGACTGTAGAATTACTCAATTTGGGGGCTCTGTCATCAAAGGGGAATTTCCACACAGCATTAAGGGTAATAACGCTTAGGAGACGAGTCAAAGTCATGAAACGAGCCTGGAATTAAAAAAGACGATGTCTAAATAAACACTGACTATTTTACAGAGTAGCAAAGGAACTTAGAGACAACATAGAGATAAATAGATAAGGGAGAGAGCAAAGAAAATACTGGGGAACTATAAACAACAGAAACCCAGCGGGGAGCCGATGAAACCAAACTAAACGAGTAACATGTGCCCTGTGGCCTCGGAGTGGTCGCCCTCACACAGATTTGGGCCCACGGGAAAATAAAGGAACCGACACTGAACTGGAAGTCACAAAAAGCACCGAGTGATCTACCCTGCAGACAGCAAAAGATGCAGTGTTTCTATTCCAAACAATATCGTGGTAATTGCACGTAGGGCAGATACACAAAACAATAACAGCACATGCAAAAAAAAAAAAAAAAGCTTCCACTTTACTCCTGGAGTGTTTTGAGGTTTTTGTGCGTTCCCTTTCACAAAAATGCTATTTTAATGATTTATAATCATATGGTTGCATTTTTGTTTTTTCCTGAAAACGCAAAACATTAGAGACATGCTTCTCACTCAACCTTTAACCCCGAGGTGCCAGGGATCCCCTTTGCTGTCCGATCCATTCATCCAACACAGTAGAGGCCCCACCACAAGGCTAATGAAACCCAGACCGACCAGCGCAAGCCCAGTCACTGCCTCACTTTCACACAACGTCAGTCTATGCATCCATTTCCTTTCAGACTTTCAGCACTGCTCAGCTTCCCCTACTTCACCGATCAAGGAGACACACCGGGACACGGGGCTTGAAGGAGAAACAGACTGGTATAAAAAAAAAAGAAAAAAAGAAAAAAGCAGCAAACTGGGAGTCGATGCTAAAGGACAGTAAATTAGATTTTTAAGTGACAGAACAGAGTCAACATGCAGTTCAGAGAATTCCTGCTGCATTCCTTTGCAAAGGGCACCTTGAAAACTGGCAGAGGAGCATCATAATGAACAAACGCAGAATAAGACACGGACACCGGAGAACAGACTTTTCTATTCTGAAAGCATTCATAACAAAATGAATAATACTTTGATGTACTTCTGAAGTGTTTTGATACGAGACAAACACATCTCTGTGTCCCGTCAGCTCTTTTCTGCCCTCCACCTAATAATGCTATTCATTTCACTTTTTCCATGAATGAATTGGATCCTCTAAAAGGTTGTGTGAATTACAGAACATAAATGTTATCTTCTGAATGCTCCGGTGAAAGAACGGCAACCAGCGGGTTAAGTGAGGAGACCGTGGATGGGCCCGGTTAGAGCAGAGACAGCTAAGGGACTGGGGTCCATTGCAACAGCATCACAGAGAGAGAGCCAGCATAAACATCTGCTTTAAACATCACAAAGACCCGATCCAAGAACCTACACAACGTCATGCCTGTCCTCCTGGGGCTTTCAAGTTTGTGTATAGCTGGTATTAAATACTCAGTTAATACCCTTATGACACTAAAATAAAACTCCAGGGGCCGTAAATCTTAATAAAACCACAGGGATGGATGAACGAGGAAACCGCCATTGTGCCAAAGGGAGTCAACCTCCTTCTACCTGAGGTTCAGATGGAGCTTGTGTAATTTAATACGCCTACTACAAGCTTTACATGTGGAACTATTTGAAACAGGTAAAACACTCAGGGGGGTTCAAGATGCATAGATGTTTTTTTAAGCAATCACATTAATTTTATTGTTCATCACTTGCAGCCAATGCTTTACTGATACTCCTACTTTTACTTCTATGCCCTTACCCATTTGTAATTCAAAGATGGACAATGCTACGTGAGCAAACGCAGAGGTGTTACCCTTTGTTCGCCATGTCAGTCTGGAGCTCCAGCCCATTGGTGGACAGCGCATACGAGTCAGCACTAAGCCTACCACTAGACGTGTGCACCACAGAGACGTGCAGAGAAACTGCTCGATCATCACCGCTCTCCAGGACCTCCATCTCTCCTGAATGTGCAGCTCAGCAGGGCACGTCAAGGTCACTTTGAGACCAACCTCTCCATCAGCACCTTCCCATCGCATCCAAAGAGATGCACTTGCTGGGGTTGCCAAAGCGTCGGGTTAGCTACAGCTAAGGCGGAGGCCCAAATTACTAATCCACAAAGTGTTAATGAGAACAATGGAAAGGTAATCGGTGGTCCCAATTATATAGATGATACAGTAAATAAGCTCAGTTAAGGGCCAGCCCAGTGCCACCCCATCCACAGCCCTCACTTCCTCCCACAGTAATTCTGTGTGGATAAAGAGATTTGGGCTGCCCATCGGCCAGCTAAGCAGCAAGTAGCAAGTGTAAACGCTTCTGCCCACGCAGTGACCCCCCTTGCCTTACATGTTTAAATATAACTGCCTGACCAGTGACAGCTGCCCCGGTACAAAGCCCCTAAAGCTGACAACTCCTCTTCTGCTGCCTTGGCCTGGGCCTGCCCATGGGCAAGGGTTACTGAGACCAACCGAAGCAGGGTTGGGCTTCGGGCAGGGGCAGAAGTGTGAATACTCACATGTGCTGATGCCAATCAGGGCTGATCACTGTATTTACCCTATGAGCTCACGCGCGTTCCCAAAATCCCTGCAGCTATCAAAGTACTGTTAGAAGAAGTTTTTTTTTTTTTTTTAAATCACTAGTTTGTAAATGCTTCATAGATCAAAACATAGAACATTTAAATTATAGCTCCACCAATAGCACATCAATAAGGAAATTGAAAACAACAATGAGGACAGTGAAAGATTGAGTGGAGGTTGAGGGAGTACAGAGTGACGACGTCCCAGGAAAAAAAAAAAAAAACAGGTTAGACCAGTCTGCAAAACGAAAGGCAGGCAGAGCTCGGTCTGCCTACCAAGCAGAGGTCGTTGTAGAGGACGGCGTCACCAAGGAAATCCGGCCTGAGCAAACAAGTTAACAGCATGAGCGTGTACGTGACTGTGTATTTGTGTTAGTGTTTTCTGCAGTAGTCAAATTCCACTGCTTAAGTGTAGAATAGACTAAAGCCAGAGGAACAAGGGGTTATTTCAGCTAGCAACACATCTGTGTTTAGGGATAAACTTTCCACCCACATTTGCCTACTGCGAGCGGCACTTTGTTTACGTGCGCCTCCTGCTTTCATGAGGTGCCCATGCCAGTTTTGTCAGGTATGTCAGCTGCTGCTGCGACCTCTGAGGAGAGGATTGCAGCCCAGGAGTGCTGGAACCTCAGACCTTTCATTTAAGGAGGTGCTGAAAGCTGCTCCAAGGTGGAGAGATTCCCTATCGGTCAACTGTTTTCCGGACTGGAACACTGGAACAGCTGAGGGCAAACTCCAATCTCGTGCATGCAGCCTTTCACAAGAAAATGCAACGCCTCAACACAAACAAATAAAGGAACAACGCTTAAATGGCATCAGGACAACTAAGACAGAACTACTCATGATATTCTTCGTGCTAAAACTACCCTAATCTCATGTCTTTGCTTTGCTCTGAGCAGGTGCCAAGCCTCTTGTCATCAGGCTGGGCGGCGGGGCTGGTTTCTTGTGTGTCAGACAACAACAAGCAACCTGTTTAAACAGTGAATGAGTTGCCTCCCTGCCAACGAGTCTCTTTTGATATCAGCAGACATCGTTTTTCAGAAAGAGACTTCATTCTTCAAAGGACGTTTACTCAGACTGGATAAGGGAAGCGTGCTTTCACGCATGTCTGTGCGTGTGTGCGCGCAACCGTACACGGCATGTGTGCAGGTTCAATAGAACACCTACAAAGTGAGGGATTAGTGAGCGAACCTAGACCATTCCTGAGGCAAGTCCAGGCCCATCCCACCTTCCATCACACCTGGACCAAAGCAACTTTCCCTCAGGATCAGTGAATTTCCTCAAGCATCCATTTGGGAACATGCTAACATGCAACCAGAGTAATTAGGATCAGTGTTGGAGTCCCATTCACTTACTGCTGTAAAATGAACTTAAGTATCGCGCCGGAATGGCGGGGATGTTCCCTCGCATGATAAAGGCTGCAGTCATTAGGAAGCTTGAGGAAGAATTGGAATCGTCACGTTCAAAGTAAGCCAGATATGCAATTTCAAAAAATTGCCAGCTCACCTTGGGCCGAGGGCAAAGCAGCTGGCCAAAGCTGGGGGCCAGCTAATGGAGGGAGGGGGGCTGGGGTTGAGGGAACATCAATGTCTGAGTCCATGACTGGTGAACTAGGAAGTCACCCAAAACATCCAGATGAAAAAACAAGGGGTCATGAATTAGCCCCCTGTTCATTCATCACTGTCAAAATCTAACAGATTCTCATTGTACTTGTTGCACAAAGCAAAGAGGCCGGCTCCTTCAGTCCTGCTATTGCTGAGTGTCCAGTTATCTTACAAAAATAAACTTTTTTTTTTTGATAGGCATATTGTGAAACTGTTGCACATCTTTAGAAATGGCTCATATGTTAACTCAATTGAAGCTTTTAAATCGAATGATGCAACTAGCAACTATCTGGACTCTGCACCAGTCCTTTGGAACTGAAGAAGCCTCTTGGATGAGAGGTTAAACATCCTCAAACAAACTTGAACAAGTCCTGCTGATTCTTCGGTTTTTTTCCCTTCGTGATTCGACACAGTGGGGGACAAATCTCGTCCTAGTACTCTGTGGATTTGGGTTATTAAGGCTTAGGCATTAGGTGCTGTGGCTGCTTGTGGTCAGAGTAAAAGCAACAGTTAACAATGATCCAAGCATCCAAAATAACGTGCATTTATGAGTTACTATTTCCAGACATAGTTTTTTACATTTAACCCCCTAAATTTGTGTCGAAGAGAGCCTGCATGTAACTAAGGGATCCCAACCGAGCAGATAAACACATTCAAGCAATCTGCAGGAATCCAGCACTCTGTGCTGAAACCCCACCAAACCAAACAAAAGCGATTCTTGAGGAATCTGAAGTGAAGGAAAATCCAAACCCAATCGTTCCCCTCACTCGGGACTCTCAGCAGACACACGGTGAAAGCTCTGCTCCGCCAACGGGAGCCCGAGGACGAGGGGATGAAGAGAAACGAGAAGAAAGAGGCCAAAAGCAACATAAGCATGAAGTTCGTCTCCATCAGCGAGTTTAACTTCATGCTGCATATCAGGAGGGGGGGGGGGGGGGGGGGTCAGGGCAACTCATCCTCCATATGGACCAGTTTAATCCTTTTCCCACTGGATGGGATGATAAAGTTACCTCTTTGAGGGTCGTCACTATAACAGATCATTCTTGTTTGTACTATTCATTTTTAAATTGTTCATACACACGTGTATATATAGATGTGTGTGTGTTTCACATATAGACAGAGACAGATCGAAGTAAAAAAAAAAAAAGTAAAATGCATCTATGCTGTCCTGAATCTGTCTCAGCGGCAGTTCTATTTTCTATTCTATTCCATTTACTCGTATGTTCAGCATTAACTCAGGTAAGCACTCAGCATATACCCCTCCCACGCATCACTGGACTGTAGGAAGACAGCCACGCCTCAGGAGGGCTGACGGGAAGGGCTGGGGGTGAAGACACAGCCTATCTCATCACAGCAAAATGAAAATAAACGACTGAAAACCTGAACAACAGCCAAATGGTAGGTCCCTCCAGACATGGAGAGCACAGAGCTGCAAGCTCAGAGCACCCAGAGCCCTGAGCCCACATGCTCTCTGTGCCCCCCCCCCCCCCCCCCATTCGCCCAGAGGAATGTGATGACAAGCCTGAAGGGGTGAGGGCCGGTTCTCCCACCGAGGAAGCCCCAGACATGGAGGAGCATCGTCCCTTTGAAGGTCTGGACTGTTGTCATCACTCGACTGTCAACAAGCATGCCGCATAAAGTTTAAATTAGCACTGAGGCCTTTAACTGTTAAGGCCCACCAGTGGACTGAGGTACATAGGCAGGGGGCCGCTACCTGCGCAGGCGCATTGTACATATAGTAGCCATTAGTAATTTATGATGTACAGCCTCCTCAAGTCCTCATGTTACACAGCGCTGCCCTTGCATCGACTCGAAGCAGGAAAGCCCAGTCTGAGAGGATGCTAAAAAAAAAAAGGTACACCCCTCCACCCCCCCCCACCCCGATTTCAGTAAAGTTGATGCATGGATCCTGTGAGGGAGGGGCCAACACACAGAGATTAAACAAACAAACAAAAATACAGATGGGAATCCCAGCAGATAATCTTGTAATGTGAACGCCATTTTGGAAAATAAACACAACAACAACAATAATGATAACAATAAAGGCATGAAAAATCCTCCTTATCAATGTGCTTTTTTCAGATTATTCAAGAGCCTGGAGACGTTAACACGGACAGCTCTGATATGAATATTTATGTTCTTCTCTTAGCCTAAATGCCATGGATGTGTGGGAAGCCGAGTGTTCCACTCACCATGTGGATTCCAGTAGAAAACAGATTGGTGGGTTTGACCACCTGTTTCTGCTGCTCTATTCGCGTCTCCAGCTTGGCAGCACGGACCTTGTGTTGGGCAAGCAAGATGCCGGCAGGAACCCGAGAGTGCTCCTTGAGAGACAAACGACATTTGGGGGTTTTCGTGACAATGCAATGTCGGGTGTATGTGATGAAATAAAGTTATGTCGACTGCAAATCCTTAAGCATTTCCTATTTGTGACCGATAAGTGTTCAGATATGATCGGAACAAACGTGCACCGACCCAGATGACCATCTAAATGTGTTGTCTCAAGGCTAGTCGGCAACATTATGATGCAAGTCACATTAAAAAAAAAAGACACAGCACTGCAGGGGACGCTGCTTCAAGTGCACTGCGCTGCCTTCACCTCCATTAAATTCAAGGTCGGACGTTTCAATTTTCTCTGGTGGAGTGTTGCCAAGCAGAGGTCTCACAGCACAAGCTTGGATATGTTGTGCACTGACAAGGTAGGACATTTTTGAGAGAGAGAGAGGGGGGGGGGGGGGGGGTTGTAGAAGGACAGACAGGAGGTATCTTAGCATTTAACAACAAACCCAAAGAAAGAGATTATATTGCCATTTTCCACTCATCCCGCTGGATTACATACAGGGTGACGAAACTGACTCTAGATGTATGTGCTATGGTTCAAGGGTCAGAACAACAAGCCTTATGGCCAGTAGGACATGCAGATGTATGCGCTCAGGACAGCTCCCTGTGGGGGGGGGGGGGGGGGGGGGTAGAGGACTGATCTCTTCTGCCTACAGTCAACAGGTCCTCTGCCTTAAACAAACAAACACACATCTTAGCTCGCTATCTACCGTGGCCCTTCGACAGGCCTCTCTGCAGGAACAATCGCATCCAAAGCCTGCAGCTCAACACAATGGAGCCAGAAGGCTTTGGAATCACAGAATGAGAACAATGCAGCTTGTAATACAATGACTGCTAATAATCTCTTAACGATCTCACAGCAATGAACCCTCGAGCCGAAAGAGCACGTCGCTCTTTGTGTGCACGTGGCAGACATCTGTCATAATGTGCCTGCTTGTTTTGTTTCACTAGACTGTGGACGTTAGGTGGACAGAAACACACCTGCAAATACGTGCGTTTCTCACCAGTTCATCGAGCAGATCCTGCTTGTTCTTCCTCTTGGTCTGTAGCTGCCTTTGCTCCTCCTGCAGCACCTCCAGTCTCCGCTGCTCACTGCCTTGCTGCTCCAGCAACAGCAGTTCCTCCAGCTCCTCCTGCTCTCGTGTCTGAGGAGTACCGGGAAGAGAAAAAAGGAATGCAACAGAAACTTGTGCCTCATCTTTTCCCCAAAATGAGGATCGCCCCAGTGAGTTCAGAATGGACACAAAGCAACACTCCCCATGGAGGAATTAAGAGACATAAAAAAGGCTGGAATCTAATTTCTGATGAGTTCAATATTTTCCATTCACAAAGTTTATTATGGTACATACAAGTTTAGCCTTATTCTTATGGATGATATCCCTGTTGTCCCGCTGGTACTGATCCATCCTCAGCTTGGTATTCTCCACATCTACATTGTTTGTCAGGTTAAACACTGAATGGAGGAGAGACAAACCACAAATAAGAGTCAATTTTACTTTATCAGACGTCAGTAGTTAACCTTTCTGAAGTAACACCGGCGGGGCTGTGTCTGGCACGTCTGTAAGACCCAGTGACGTGCACGGAGAAAGGACCCGAGACTGAACTTATCAGCTAGTGCTCTTGACTCCACGAGCAACTCTTCCTGTAAATTGTCAAGAGGACAGCCGCTGCTGCATGGCATCCATTTAATTTCTTTCAACAGCTCACAATCAGGAGATTTTCAATGGCGCAGTGGAATGTGGGCCTTCCGAAAATATATTCTATGCTGTTGCAAACCAGCAAATTCCAAGCACAAGTCACAAAACAAGAGTTCTGTCCTGCGTTAAAAGCGGACGTCCATCGGTGCATCATAAGAACTGGATGAATGTCTCTACATTCATGCTTTCTGCTAGCAGCACAGCTGAATACTGGGACAAAGAAGGATGCCACCTTCTTCCTTTTATTGGGTAACGTCCACGGAGCTGAAAAACATCCCCACCCCCCCATGCAGCCAAATACAAGCACTAAGAATAATTTCACTGGTGGAGATTTCCCGGATTTTCCCTTGATTTCATCATGAAGCTTTCAAGTTGGCGCTCCTACCTATTTCCTCCACTCGTTCCAGGTAGTCATTATATTCTCTCAGGCTGGAAAAGTCAACATCTCTCTTGTTGTATCTGCATTGAAAGAATAAAACTGATAATGCCAACAGGAGGACCTGCTGAAAGCAAATTTACGCTGGCATTAATAGCCCCCATTAAATCAGCCATTTTATAATGCCATGCCATGTGTGTGTGCTGCCTAATAGACACACATTAGATGTCAATTAAGGGACTATTAAAGATGAGAGGGAAGGCAGGGAGGGGTTGAGAAGTAAAAACCTGGCAGAGAAAGAGCCTTCCTGTTTGAGCCCCCCCCACCCCCCCCGGGGAGACTCATTGTCTACAAAACAAACAATATAATGAGAAAGACAAAGGTGGCTTAAGAAGTGGGAGGAGGCATGAGATGACACATAAACACGCAAAGCCGCACCCCTCGCCTTTACCCCCCCCCCCCCCCACTCACATCTTCAGCACCTTCTTGCGAATCTCCACCTCCTTGTCGACGCTCGGGTCTTCGAAGAGCTGCACACGGAAGTTGTTCTTCCTCAGAGGCGTGTCGCACTGCACACAGTTACCAGAGCCGCGCACAAACAGCATCTCCACACAGTTCTCACATCTGTGCACGAGAAAGGACACAAAGAAACAAGACACAATCTCACCACGCTCGATTGGATTTTAAGTTATCTGGTCCCGTGCGTAAATAGTGAGGCATACGAATGATTCCTTTAAGTGCTCAAAGATGGCTGGATTTACGATTAGAATGTCGATTAGGCTGCCTCAAACGCTCAGCCGAGAGGAGATTAGTCTGACACGCCATCATTGGACTGTCTCTCTGCGCTGGAAAAACATTTGCTTTATTGTTATTTCAACAGACCTCAGTCATTCTGCTCTAACACGTTGCATAATAATATGATAAAATCCAGATCAGTCTTTTACAGCGAGGTTTTATGTCATCTGGAAAAAGCAACACTTTTTTAAAAAACAAGGCTTCGTTGGGATTTATCGCTTGAAGCCGAGTTCAACATTCAGCAGCTGCATTTTACGCTAATCTCTCGGATTTTTTGCGGCAGAAAGTGTCATAAATCCTGACACCAAGTTTAAGTGAAAGGAAGGTGTAGTAACATTGAGTAACGGCATCGATCTGGACAGCTAATGAACAAAGCATACATCGTAAATCTGTTCAATACATGTGATCACTTTCCAAGACAACTATTGAGCAGTACAGCAGAGTCGTGATGGGTTTTTCAGGCAGACTTTAGTTCCTCATACAAGTTTTCTTCAGCAATAATAAGGCAGTCTTCAGATAATGACTATTTCAGTCAAGGCCTGGGCTGAAACGGAAGCTTAACTTTCTGCCCCATGACAACACATTTCCATGGCAACTACCGAACCCACCTAAAGGCACAACTCTTAGTTCAGCCATCAATCACACCTTCATGCAGGTAGGTGTTTACCCATCAGTCGCATTCAAGTAAGGAGCGGAATCTGAGGACAATTGGAATGTTCCCAGGTCTCCCCAGACTGGGTGGAGGTCCTGGATAAACGTTTGCCCAGTACACTATTTTAATTAAGTCTCCGTAGAGCTTTATTTTCCACAAAAAAATCATCTCTACATGTGATCACATCAAAAATGGACAGCATCTGGTTTCCAAATGACACGGTCTGCTTTTGAGCACAATAAAACATGGAAAGGTCACTGAGGAAAACCTTTTTTTTTTTAAACACATACTACTTTGTTAATATGATTTCTTTCTTTCCAAAGTCAAGGTTTTGGCTTGGAAATGCCCTCTACTATTTAAAAAAAAATCTCTAGGAGATGGTGTCGTCTTGCATTACATTTCGCTTAATCAACAGGATTTTTTTTTTTTTTAAGTAGTTAAAGAAGAAAGTGCAAAGCCAAGGACTTCGGCTGTTTAGATCTCGCATCTCAGATATGGGTCAAACAAGCCGAACCTGCCAAGTATGGCATCAAACAACAAACAGATAAAACTCGATTGGAGCACTGTCGGGCGCTCTTTCACAGCTCGACTTTGACAAAGCCGCAAACTAAAAATGAAAGCTGAAAGGGTGGGCCAGTTGGTGCTAAAGAGCGTGACGAGCTCCTGCTCAAGTGCGGCCCAGACGAGGCAGATGTTCATGGCCCCAGGCTACAGGAGATCTATAGTCCAGGCCATATGGAGGTAGATGGTTGGGATTCAGCTTGTTTCCACAGGCCCACAAAGAGCCCATTCATCAACGCAGGGTGAGGAGTCGGGTGCAAGCTTGCTCCCCTGCCCAAAAAATGGACCACACAACAGAAATCTCCAAAGGGGGGGGGGGAATCCTGTGTAACATTAGAGCAAATAGGTGTGTGTATAATTTAAGAGACAATCTGCCATCTTCCGTCCGACATGAGACTCCAAGTGTCAGATTTTGAACATGAGACCGATTTAATTTCTGATGGGGGGGATTCAGAAATACAGTGCCAAAACTTTATTCTATTAAAATGCACATAAAGCAAACATTTCTGTGTGCTGGCAGTTCTGTGTGTCCCTGGGCTGTTGTCATTGACTGAGTCCTCCCGGCTCCTCCCCTCTCTCACCTGTCCCACCCAGAGCTCCAGGATCCTATCTTTCCCCATCTGCAGCTGTCAGCAGGTCAACGAAGGGGGTGGCAAGAGAAGGGTAAACAGGGTCCTGGCTCAGCAAATACCCCCTCCACCCCCACTACTACTCCACCCCCTGGGTCTGCCTGCATCTTTGCCTCCTGGTACAAGGAAGCGGCAGAAACAAACTTGCACTATAAACAAAAGAGTCGGATTTTCTTGTTTCGACCACAAAGAACGCAATGTTCACCGAGTGAGAGAGAAGAGCTGGCTTTGTGTCAAATTTAAACCAAGACTTTCTGTCCTGCCTTGTGACCTACAACACAGAAAGGATAAAAAAAATAAAAGTAGATTTGGTGGGCTTTCTTAAGAAGCATAAACAGCGCGTCGCATGTACCGAAAATCAGTATTTAATCATCTTCACAGTCCTAAAAATAATAACAGGAATCTAGAAACTGTGACAATACTGTGAAGAAATGCTGCACACTCAAACAAACGCAGAGCTAACACTGAAGAGAAACTCGCACTAAGAGCTCCATTAGCAGAAAAGGCAAAGCAATCTTAAGCTGGTTAATTGTTTGTCTTGGCCCAACGGAACTTGTACTTGTACAACAGGAGACGGTTGGGTTAACTTGGCATACAAACCAGGGAAAACTGCTGTGTCACAGGATGATAAAATCTGCCTATTAGCACTGCATCCTATTTAACTGACGGCGTATCTTGTTTTTTAATCTGTGTTGTAAGTAAAGTGGAAAAACAAGAATATTGAGTTTAGTGTTTATAAAGATGGATTTGAGGTTTTGGGCAAAGTATTTTCCTCTTCATTCTCCCATGTCTGTTTTAAGAAAATGTAAGCTTCCTTCTGAAACCTTGAAGCTACACGTCTTACTTAACTGCTAAGTATCAATCTAGAATACACAACTGCATATAACCTACAAGTACAGTAAACTAGTTTCTACTTGATAATGTGTCCTTCCTGTCAACTTCACTACAGAGACTCAAATTCTCTGATCCCCCACCTTGAGCCTAAACTACTATAGTCTGTACTTGCCTGTGCCAAGTGTCAAAAGTTAAAGGACATGGGCCCTGTGTCATTGTGCAAAGGTAATAAATAACCCCCGGCGACAGGGATACAAAATGTGCTGCGGTGGCGTTTAAATTTAGATGCATGATATAGGTGGAGGATTTCCATACCGCATTGCATTGCTGGGGGTAGAGGCTGGTCAGTTGAGAGTGGAATAGCCATAGAACCAATACAGTGCAGAGAATGGCTGGCTGTAATTCAAAATTAATTAAGACTAGGCTACAGCCACAGCAGCCACGCTAACACTGATGATCTAATTCCAATTAGATAATTGTCACCATAGTCACAAGAATGAGATGACCCTTCAAAAACGGCTTTCCAGATTAAACAAACATGCATAAATACATTTTCCTTCCTCTAATATTTTTCATCTTCCCATTCTTCCTTATTAACTTTTTATGCATAGAGTTGCTGCTCATAACGAATGGAATCCCAGTGTCTGTGAAATTGGAAAAAACCGTCTCCATAATATCCATCAAGTCATGAGGATGTCTCGCTCCAAATGAAACAATAATGCAATACTACAGCCGTCTCCAAATGAACAAATCCAAGGTGACCTTGGCCGGGACATCTCTCCAAATTGCTTCAATGCAGAATCATTTTCATTTTCTACATGTCACTCTGCCTCCAGGCCGAAGCAGCAAGTTATGAGCTTGCTGACCTGATGACAAAGCACAGACGCTTCTCGATGTTAAGGTCGATAAGCAGACGGGGTCAAACGAGGTGCTCTCGTCAGGCGGCCACTGTGACTCTGCTTCGTTTTAGTGACTGGGATTTTAAATGGAGGTTGAACAATGAATAACGTTTTGTATCCCGACAGCAACATACACACTGCAGCACAGTATAAATAAGATTAGTGCCAACTAATGCAACAACGCTTAGATGGTCAATTGAGTTCATTCACTTTTTTTTTTTTTTTTTACACTTGTGGAAGGTTTATAGCCATGATTATGCTGGATTAGTGTGACAAAACATGTTATAATAAATTAACTAAAATGTTTATTTAATCCTGTGCATACTTATAATGATACCTTGTACTCTCTGGTAACTTTTGATTGTTCTTTGTTACTTTTACTTTTACTTGGACAAGAAACCAAGTTAAAGGTTGTTACTTTTTAAGGGATCGTTCTTCAAATAATCACGTTCATGATTGACTGTGTTTGTTTTGGTTTCTCTTTGTAGTCTGGGAGTGACTTGGAACTACAAATCCATAAGAAGCAAGATAAGAATGACTATTTGGGGTTTAGGGCGAAATACAGTTGCGCACGATCAAAGAATAAATGCTTCAAATATTTCATCTGACAGCGTCAAGTTTTGAGATTTAAGATTTTAAATGTGTATGCGCAGTTTTTGATGGTGCCTTTGAACTGTCTGCAGGATAACACCGCCGTGCTAGTGCAAGTTAGCTTCTGCTTTAGCTTTCAGATGTAAATACTCACAGCGTGTGGCCGCAAACGTTCACCATCAGCTTCAGCGCCGGGTTCCTGTATTTGGTCGTCTTGCATCTCGGGCACCCCTGGTCGTCCATTTCTGTCTGTGTAAATATAAACAAAAACAACAACACGCAGATTCTCCTGTCAAATCCAGGATGGGGACCACTGCGTTACACTTAAGGAGGTCCGATGAGAAACGTCACTAAGGAGAGAGTAGTTCCTATTTAATGATCGCATTTAGAACAGGGTGGAAGACGCACCGAGGAAGTAAGGGTTAAAAAAAATCACTCATTCACATGAATATAAAGAATGGTTGATTATATACTTCACAGCATCTGCTAAATGTACTTTAAACATTACTTCCATCGGTGTATGAGCTAATTAAAGCGTAAAATGAATCATGATTAGAACCAAAAAACTCCCCAGATGTTATTTCCCAAAGTTTTTGACATCTTGCAAGTTCTGGTTGAACATTGTTTGAAGACACAATTCACCAGTGATGATGGCAACATCATGTTTATATTTTTACATTTCCAAGCAACAGAAAAAAACCTGTATTACAGTGATAAATAAAAAGTAACTAACACGAGTGTCATAGCAGTTTTGTCTACTGTTAAGCAATCTTGCTAAAAGTTAAAGCACTGAACTCTTAAACTATATTCTTTTAAAATTATAACCCTATAACAGTTTGATAAATGTCAGTATTGATCGCCACAATTGTGATTTGCATGACACAAAAATGTTATATTTCTCAGGATTCAAACCAAGCTTTTGCAGGATAAATGAGACGCTGCAATACATATTCTCACAGTAATGTTTGCTCCTCATCCTTCTTTCCAAGATTTTAGAATTATATTATTTTTTCATATTATTGTTATAGACACAGAAGAAAAATAATGGATGGAAAGCCAACAAAAGCTCCACACCTTTTGGAGGAGAGAAATGTCACAGCACAAATATTTGTGTTGGAAATTGTGTATAAATGCTGATTTTAATTTTAAGCTCAGCATTTCCAGCTATTAGGGGTCTGTCCTGACAATTCAAAATGTACACACCTGTAAAATTACTTTTTGGGGACTTTTATTCAATATGTAGTTAATAAAAATAAATATATATATTCAATTTTAGTCACTGAATGTTTGATTGTTTCCATTTAAAGTTACTTCGAGACACAAAAGACAAAGACCTTAACCCGTTCTCACGATCCTAACAGCACTCACCTTGCACAGGTGAGCTACGAGAACGTTCTACACATGAGCGGCACCTGGAAATCTAACATTCATATCTGAATGCCGCTCGCTCCTCCCTTGTGGGGGCCGTCGGCGGCCAATGGCGTGGCTCTCCTGCAGATAGACCCCGGCGCGTCTCCACGCAGCTCCAGTCCCAGCAGAGCAAAAGTCACGTTGGAAGGAAAAGGGGGGAGAGAGAGAGAGAGAGAGAGAGAGAGAGATCTGCTTACAGCTGCTGTCAGATATCCGATCGCCTTCGCATGGCGAGGAGGTAACCTGATCGAGCTGGGAGGAGTGACTTTACCAGGGAAGGCTTGAACCCCCCCCCCCCCCAAAAAAAATAAAAAAAATGTCTTCTTCTTCTGCCGGAGAAGTCACAACAGCAAGTGACATCAAGAGGGAAAATGTGAAGGACGTGGATACGCGGGAGTGCATCAAGCTTTTGGCGCTGGACGCGGCGGAGTTGTCTATGGAGCGCACGGCTCCCGACGCGGACGCGGTGCGCACGGAGCTCTTGGTCAGCGCTGCTTCCTCTCTGGCTTTCTCTCCGGAGCAAGTTGCGTGCGTCTGCGAGGCTTTGCAGCAGGGTGGCAACGTGGACCGGCTGGCCAGGTTCTTGTGGTCCCTGCCACAGAGCGATCTGCTCCGCGGCAACGAGAGCATCCTCAAGGCGCAAGCCCTCGTCGCGTTCCACCAGGCGCGCTATCAGGAGCTGTACAGTATTTTGGAGAATCACAGTTTCAGTCCGTCCAACCATACATTTCTGCAAGATCTGTGGTATAAGGCCCGGTATACCGAAGCAGAGAAGGCGCGGGGGAGACCCCTGGGCGCAGTGGACAAGTACCGGATCCGGAGAAAGTACCCTCTCCCCAGGACTATCTGGGACGGTGAGGAGACTGTGTATTGCTTTAAGGAGAGGTCCCGGAACGCTCTGAAGGATCTATACAGTCAGAACAGGTACCCCTCTCCTGCAGAGAAAAGAAATCTCGCCAAGATCACAGGACTCTCCTTGACCCAAGTCAGCAACTGGTTCAAAAACAGGAGGCAGAGAGACAGGAACCCGTCCGAGGCGCAGTCAAAGAGGTGAGGCAAGAAAATGGGCAAACAAGAGACCAACCAAAAAAAAAAAATCTGATTAATCAAATAATTTAAATGTGTTTTCATTAAAAAAAAAAATAGAGTCTGGCTGATTTTAACAAAAGTACATGTTGAGAGATATTCAGAGAAGGAGCGCCTTTTATTTATAGTGGCCAAACCCAAAGACGCACTCGCCCAGAATTTTGGATCACGTGTAAGTCATTCGCTTTGGATGATTAACAACAACAACAACAAAAAAGAAGTGTAAAATGGTTTAGAGCACGCTTTTGCTGTTTTGAAATATGAAGCGGGTGCAGATCCGGTTTCCAGTGCGCTGGTGTAAACGGGCATGGAAACCAAACCAGCTAAATCACTCCAGCGGCTGGCGGACGCGGACGTGACGAATTTGATGAAACAATTGACATCTTGATTTGAAAAGTTACTTTAGTTCTTATCAATTTGCAGCGTGCAGTGTGCGCGCGGCTGCTATAGCGCAAACTGAGGCCAACGCGCACCAGGTCGTGCTCATGTGCCCGAGCGTTACGCATTTTCCTCCCTGATGAGGCATCAGAGCCTCCATCATGTTTCATTTCATAAACCTCCATGCAAACACGGACATGCATGAGCTCTTTCATGTTTCTCTCTCTGTGAACAAAGCAGACGCACACCTGGTGGAGGTGACCCCTTTCTCGCGCACGCACGCACGCACGCACGCACGCACGAGTATGTATTCCGGTATATATATATATATATATTTACAGATGAAGAAATCGTCTCATGTTTGTGTAACTGTTGCCTTTGTTCATATCTTGTCCTTCTGAAAGCGGGGTGTGAGATGTTTTTATGGTGTGCGTGCGTGTGTGCGCGCGCGCGCGCTGCAGAAGCCGCGCAGCTGTTGAGATCAATCTTATAATGAAAGTATTGTATAAGGGTGTAATTTATGTCGTCTTTCATCATCATAATAGAAAACACGAATTTGAAATTCCCACAGCGCATTAAATTTGTGTCTAAATTCAAGGCTGAACTCTGTGAACCATCTGTTTTTGTCAAGCAACCGGTGTTGGCATTTTGTCACGCGAGAATTTATTGCAGCAAATGGTTGCACTGTTGTTGACGCCGGTTGGCTGTTGTCAAGTATTCATGAGGTAAGAGAGAGAGGGCTCCTCGTTCAGAAATATAGTGAAATACAGTCTGCTCTTCAAAGCCGTGTAATAACACAGACACAAGTTGTTGTTTTTGTTTTTTGCTTTCTTCACTCGATGCAAATGTGTGCAGAGAAAGAAAGAAAAACCACCAACATATAAAGCTGTAATTAAATTAATTTATAGCATCGCTCAGGAGTGCGCCTTCTTTACAAAATGTGCACAAATTTCAGGAAAATACCTAAAAACAGTGCCGTAACAATTCCCAGCATGGGGACACACACAGATATGATTTGCTGCACATCATTTTTTATTCTCTTTTTTCCCACCACAGTGAGTCTGACGGCAACCACAGCACAGAAGATGAGTCTAGCAAAGGTCAAGAGGAGCTTTCTCCCCGGCCCCTCTCTAACTCCTCAGATGGGGTCATCACCCATGGGTCCCTACCGATTCAAACAGGACCTCTGGACAGCGGGGTGGTCATCCAACAAATCGGGGACATCAAGCTACCCCCTGGATCCAGCACTGGCGGTCTCTACAATGGAAGTCTAGTGACCAGTAATACCTCCTCCACAGTGTTTCACAATGGAAGCTCGTCTTACCTTCACGCACCCGGAAACATCCTCTTCAACGGACTCAATTTAGGCATCCAACCCTTAGCCTTCAATCCTCTGAGGCCATCTGGAGGGGTGCTCATGGGGGGGTCAGGAATGGACATGCAGATGCAGACAAGTCATGAGAAGGGACTGAGCAGTGCTGCTGAGGACTCTGCGCTGCATTATGCCCCCTACTCAGGCTGCGTGAACGGAGCCGAGGTGAAGCTGGAGGAGGTTCACACCATGGCTGCCCAGAATGGAGGCTCCTCTGTGCTCACGTTCAGCTCTTCATCAGGCCCGCTGCAGCTGGGGGGCTACAGTCTGGCCCCGGTACCAGGTGGAGTCCCTGACGGCGATGGCAGCTCAATTCTCAACAGCAACATAAGTCTTCCTCCGTTGCAACTCTCTTCTGCCTCAAATTCTTCAACGATCACACAACAAGGTGGGTCCAGAAAATAATTAGATGAACTTTGCACTTGTTGGGATTTTTTTTGAAGTTGTTTTTTAATATGTTGAGGCAGAAACTTACAACAAAAAAAATAAACTTGGTTTGATATCTTATCTCATCTGAGACACGCAATGTTTATTAAAACCTTTTTTTTTTTAAAGCAGCGTATTTCAGAGTTCCCAAAAAACAATTTAGACACGTACTGCAAGAATGATCCCTTATGACCCACTGGAGACAGCTGGTAGCATCTACCCGTAGACACCCTAAACGCTACCTGTATTTAGTTGTTCTTCTGTCCAGGTGTCGGTCTTTTGGCGGTGAGTGTGCAACCTCCAGCCAATGACAAAACAGGGGTGTGAGGGCAAGACTATCAAAACACAGCAGCCAATGGGAAGATACGAAAATGGAAAAGCCGGAGAGCTTTTCCATTTTCAGAAACCACAGCTGACAAATCCTATAGTCTTGATGCATATGCAGCGCTGCACTGAAGACTAAATGCAGACATATGGAAATATGGATGTTTGATTTGATACATAGTAGCTTGATAAATGATGAGTGGTATATTAGCTTTTCCTTCTTGGAATGTTGCAATACTTCACAGGTGTTGAGGGTTGTCAACATGTCTCCACCACATCCACTCAATATATATATGTCTGCTTTTCAAAAGGCCCCAAAGAGCTGATACTACACATAAAGCAGAGCAGGGCCACACACACACACACACACACACACACATGCAAACACATATGATCAGTAGAGGTGGTCCTTTGGAAACCCCAGAGATGCATAAAAGCAAGTTCTGTAGTCGCCATCACTCATCGTCATTGCAATCCTGATCTTCAAAGCAGGGCAATGACAAAGTCGGGCCAAAGCCTGTCAGCCGTTCAAATTTATACTTGGAGAAATGGGAAGGGGATGCAGAAAAGATTGAGATTGCATGTGTTGATCCATTGTCCTGTCACCGCAGGTACCATACCTCTGAATAACGTAGCAGTGAGCTCTTCCAATGAAGACTCATTCCAGCAGCAGGAAAAGATGACGATGGCGTCCCTGCACCATAACACCGTCCTCTATAGCATGAGCAACTCCGACCAGCCATCCATCAAGAAGGAGCCTCTGGAGGGAGGCGTCTATTCCTATCACCACGGGCTCCACCTGGACGCCAGCGGCCGGCTCAGCTACACCCCCTCCAACTCCGAAGAAGCTCCCTCCAGCCAAGGTCCGGCATCGGCCAACGGCGTCCCTGCTATCAGCTCATCCAGCCCAGAACCAGAGGTCTACACCAGCCTCACTGTGAGCACGCCCCTGATGGCGCAGTCGAACCCCAGCAGCCTCCACCTTCAGGCCGCAGAGTACCTTGTGGGCCACGAGGTACGGCGTGCCCCGTCCTCGCATCTGATGGGTCCTTACATGAACCTTTCAGAGAGTAAGGTGGGCGGATCGGGCTCAAGAGGGGTGACCGAGATGGTGCGGGCGATGTGTGGGGAAATGGAGGCCGTGGAAGGAAAAGAGCTAGCCAAACTACAGACAGTGCAGATGGAAGAGGACATGGCTGACCTTTAACCTCACCCCCCCCCCCCCGCCCCGCCCCTTTCCCGTAGAAGCACTCATGTCCACCCAAGCAACGATATGGTGAATCTTTTTACTTGTGTGCGTGTGACTGTGTTTTACCATGAATTTCCTTTAAATGTTAAATTATTTTTGACTTTTTCAATGCACTCTAGTCAGCGGGAAGCCCTGTGGAGGGGGGGGGGGGGGGGTCATCGGTTTAGGAAAGACAAAGAATCAACGGCATATTTTAAAAGCTGCATCTGTTAGAAGGAAGACTACGACTGTTCCACGCTCACAAACTAAGTCGCGGTGCGAGTTCAAGTCGTGTTTAAATGTGCATTTTTTTTTATAGACAACACCTGCTACTTCCTGTTGAGTGGATATGATCCGCAGAAGCAGGTGCTGGAATGCCTCGAGTCACGTGACCAGGATGTTCCTCCAAACTAAATGTGTCATCTGGGTCAAACCAAAAAGGTCATTGAGTAAAGGGGAGCAGGGAATACGGTCAGCCGAAGAGCAGAACGGCACTCGCACAGAGGACAGGCCACGAAAACACACAAAGCTGCTGATTTCAGGAACCAAGTGTCCTTCAGTAATCACACCAAATCAAATAGAGTGTTGAGAAGAATGTGCCTTTCTTCTACTTAAAATACACAATGGTATGTTTTTAGCATTTGCACTACCATAATGGCATTACTACGTGCACATACGTGTCTGAAACAGCCGTCACGTTTGAGAGTTTGGTCATGTGTGACACCCATATGTCAAGCGTTGGCCCAGAGTTCTGCCTCTCACATGTTGCCCGTCAGACGTTTCCTCACAATGCTGCGGCTCGTAATACGCTAACTAGATGTGTTGATGCTATATCATGTTTCGTTTTGACGTGTCTCTCTCCAAATGTCGGTAACCATGAATGATATTTTTCTATAAAGGGATTGCAATGATTTCTCTTTGCATGGCATCGTGATGTATTTTGGACACTAGTGCCTTTTACTATTGTTTCGTGAATAACACTGAACGGCTCTCGGTCGTCGCTCTCTCTGAGACGTTGCGGCTTCAAAGATTTGCCGTTGAAGGAGAAGACAAGAAGAATGTGGAGTCCGTTTGTCAAGTGTTTCCGGTGCTTTACACACAACAGGAGCATAATACCTCTCGCTGTCATACATGATTGTAATCGCACATTTCATCCTCGCAGCATTCATGCGCGCGCACCTCTGTGCATCACACGTCTTCGTACAAATCGGTTCGTGATACTTTTCTTTGTCGGGATTTATGAAACCAATCCCGTCAATTTGAATGGACACTTCAGTGGAAGTATTTAATGTCACATACCAAAAATGAGTCAAGGGCAAATAGATGGTCTTTTTTTGTTTTTTTTTATCTTAGTTTGAGTTAGATGTTTGTTATCTGAAATTATTTGAATGTATTTTTCTAAATCTCCTCACTGCAATAAAAGTTTATATTTATAAAAACATCAAACTGACGTGTTTTTATTATTTCTAATTAATTAAGCATCGTGGCTGAAAAAAATTGAAGAATGATCATCTTTAGAGCCACATGTGTGACAACAAATATCCTCCCCAAGTAACATTTAATGATCCTATGAAGTCACACTGTGAGGATGAAGGGGGGGGGGGGGGTCCAGCAGACCTGGTGCTGCTCTCTGCAAACCTGCAGTGATCGTTTGCACATGCCTGGCAACCTGGACTTCATTAGCCCTCTTTTTCTCATCTCAGCCCCTGTAATTCAAATAAACAGCAATGAGATTTCCAGAGGTACAGCTCCTTTCGGGTGGGGGGTCTGCAGCTCCACACACCTAAATTCAACCCAATGGCCTTTTCCCTGAGTGAAGGCCGAATAACCCCTCCAAGTGCCCCTACTTTAATTTGTGGAGGAATGAATCAGAAACTCTGTCACTCACTCGATCCAGAAAGAAAGCCTGAACTCCACTTTGAAGGGATTTTCCCACAAATTGATGAATTTCCACCCGATACTCCGTTCGCTCAGTGGGCACCGAACCAAATCGGCAAAGAAGAGATAAGATGGAGACAAAGTTTGACAAATGGAAGAACGGAAGGGGATTTTATTTTATTCAAAGCAGCGTGGCTGTGGATTATAGGAGTCGTCCTCTCGGTGGATCCCACCTCGAGGAGTTATATATATATGATCTCACTGATGACCTAAATAAACAGAGGCTATTTGTCTGTGCTCACTGTTGAGGCACAGCGAGAGACGAAAAATGGCAGAGACTTAGCGGGAAAGGGCGGTAGAAAGAGGCAACTGGGATAAAGTTACCTGTGCGCAGGTGACCTCGTTGCCATGGGCAGTGGATTAGCTGATTGTTAGGTATCAGGTAACTCCTCCTGTAATATTGAAGAGGTTGAAAACAGCTTTGTTGGAGCCCAGAACAATATCCCATTCGCAGCGCATGGCCCATCGGTCTCACGGGGAGGGGGCCGCAGAGAACTCCAAATTCCACCTGTGTCTATAAATTCGGCAGGAAAGCGGCCAAGCCGTTCCCTCACAGAGGACATTTACATTTTGCAACGAAAACAGGGACAGTCTGTCACTGAATGTGAATTCCGTTTAATTAATCTTACAGCTTAATAAGGACATCCTCATTTTGCCTGCAATCACAAACACAATTAAAACATTGGGTGCACAGAATAAAGAATAAGAGGAAGCTCCTCCCAGAACCATGCCCTTATTAAAAACATTGACCTCTGAGCTTTCAGATGGTTTCAAAGCTGACATTTAATGCGGCACAGCAGACTGGAAGCCATATGTAACATGACCTGGGGAACACGGTACTCCACTGCTCCACGTCCCACTAATGAGAGGGCAGGGGTCAGTGGGTATACCGGCTTGCTTTCACAGACCCACCACTGCTAGCAAAAGGCATGGAGAGAGAAGTTCTCAGTCCAGGCAGTAAGAGAATCCATTATTGGCTCCTCAGACCTTGTGAAAGTAGGTGGGGTTTATGATCTCGAAGGGAAATACATTTCCCTCAACACTTGTTTAAACCTTTCTCACCTCCACATCATTGAGTTGTTGCTGAGGAGAGTGGATGGTGTGTGGAATACTTCGTCAGGATTCTCTTGTGTGTTTTGGGGGGGAATATTATCTATGCATCTATGAGTGAATGGAGAGAGAGAGGCAGCAGCTGGGAGTCAAATGGCATTTCCCAAAGAGAAAAGCAGCACTTTTGTAACACGAGGCAGGAACAGATCACGGAGACCCACACACACCTGCTGTCGTTCAACTGCTCTTAAACTTCATCGTGAGGTCAAACAAATGCAACTCGTCCCTACCTCAGTGGTCATATAGCGTGACAGGATGTCATAGCGCCCCCTCCCTGCCAGCAGGACGCACACGGTAACAGAGATAATCCAGTGGGAGTTTGTATTTGTGTTTGTCTGAACGTCTGGGTTGTTCCTTTTAGAAAGAATCTCAGCAAAACAAATCATCTGCAGGCTTGGAGCGTGTTTACTGAGCAGAGCTCTGTGAAAGCCGCGGGGCCGTAATTGCGTATTTGTGGAGGTGCTCCTCTGAGGAAATGCGTAATGATTCTGATGGGGGGGCAATAACCCCAGTGCACTTGTACCAGGTCTAATTTTCCTACATGACAGGAAACCCTGTTAAGCTGATAATTGCGGCTCCGATTTCATTTAACTCACTCATGTCAACAGTTGTGTTTTGTTTTGCGAGAAGGAGCTGCTTTTTTTCTCTTCTTGCTGCCTTTCACCTCATCGAATTCAACTCTAATTAAAGACCAACTGAGGCAGAACCCGTAAAACGATTATTAACTATGGATCAGACAAATTAATTTGCATCGATTTAGTGTAATTAATCAATTATAGAGGCAAGTATTTTGTGATTATTATATTGCACGTCTCTGCTCAGAAAACGAAAATCAAAAACACATAATTTGGTACATTGAAACGTAGATTTTCATTATAATAAATTAATTTGCAGTAAGAGACAACAATTAAATGTATTTAAATTAAAACACTGCAAAAAAAAAAACCCTCAGAGATAAAAACCCAAGGGAATAAATATTGCATTTGTCGCTCGACTGAAACAATGTCAGCTTTGTCAGTGTCGCTGAAATAACACTTAAGATTTGGATCGAGTAAAAACCATCTGTTCAGGGAGCTGGTGTCAGTTTACCTCGAGGTTCTCTAAAAAAAACAACCCCTCAAGGGTTTTAATGGCAAACGCTCTTTTGATTGTGACATTTTTATGATATAGGCTTTTCCAATTTTGTCTCCCAGAGGACTAGAATGTTCGTTTCCAAAACAAGAAAGAGGTTTTTATTAGTATTATTAGTTGAAACATTTGCGTCTACCAATAGGCCTGATTAATTGGCCGTTTTCTCTTCCACATTGCCATCATGAGGTGAAATCATTTAATAAACGTGCGCCAGCATTTCTCCAAGGTCTACCTCAAATGAATGAGAAATGGAAAACATTTATTTTCCCTCTGACTCATTTAAGTTTTCCAGAAAATCACTGCGTAAAGCTCGAAACATCCGTGAGAGCCAGTCCCGGCCTTCCAAGAGTTATTGCGCTTTTTTTTTTTTTTTTTTTTGACGCAACAGAGGAGAGTGGAGGAAGTCCTGCTCCATGTAAGACCCGTTTTGAATCGGCTGATACCATGGCTGTGCGTATTGCATTACTTGTCGGGGGGTATGAGGAGCCCGGCGCTGGCCGCGGCGGAGGCGGAGGCGGAGAGTCCACATCTTGAAATAATCTCGCCCCCCCAGGCTGCTGAGGTTAAAGGAGGAGGCGCGACGCAATGTGGTAGAGATATTAGAGAAACCGGAGAGCAGCTCATCAGACAGCTCATTTGCCGAAGCACTGAGGTTTTACGCACGCCGGCCGAGAGCTGCTAAAGTGGCCTGAGAGCCTGCGTGTCCACTAAAGACACGGTTCGTCATTTACATTAGGAGATAAAGGCCTAATTGAATCACGTCGAAGCAATGTGGTACGGATGGCCGCGCCTGGAAGCAATCAAATTAAGTTGTTTTTAAGATTGACCTAAAATTAATACAATAATGTGTTGACGCTGATGTAGACGTTTTTAGTTATTTGTATAAAATGATCTACTGTAAGCTCCCCTGTAGGCTGAAGACATTACTGCAAAAAAAAGAGGGCCTGTACTTCTTTTGTTTCGACACAACGAGCACATTCAAGAATGAAATAGTCCTTATAAATGTGATTATCAATAAATGTATTATTTTTTTCATTCACATATTCCATATTTGATTATTTTTGAATTTTATTTCCAAAACCATCTCAGTTAAATTTCACCACAAATACTATAAACTATACATGTATGGTGAATTCAGAGGTGATGACGTAACTCTAGCGTCATATTTACAAGCTTGTGCTGACACATCAGCTGCTCTATTCGACGTCATGCGCAGGTGAGGAACTGCACTGAGAGCTTTTAAGCAGAACTGCTTTTTTTCAGGGGTCTGATGCCACAAACACAAAGTATTTCATCTTTACACAAATAAAAGCACGTCTTCTCAAAGCATGATTTATGATTTATAAGTAGATTAGTATTTCGGGATAAAATCTTGCTTCTTAACATGGTAAAAAATGAGTTTTGTTGCAGAGGAAGAAATGTGATCTGTGTGGCTCAAATCAACAATTGCACCACCAAGAACCATCGCAGAGAACTCATTTACTAATGGTTTGGTTTTGTGTTTCACCCCACAAAAAAACACTGGAGTCAGTGCGGTGCCCGTCTAATCCTTGGAATATACATGGCAACAGGCTAGATTTAGACTCTTGAAAACACGAAATAAAATGAATGAGCTCTCTATTGTCTGCCCAGATGATATCAAATATTATTTCTGATGTAATTCCGGGACATTGACTCCCATGAAAAGGCCTAAACAAAACCGCAACATTCCATAAAGCCAACACACACAGGCCTGGAATCTGGAAAAACACTTCATTTTTCAAACTTGTAAAATGTGAAAGGGGCTGAATTACTTCAATGTTTGTTATTTCCAGAGATGTTTGTTAAACTCTGTCTTGTGCTCTCTCTCTCTGTCTCTCTCTCTCTCTCTCTCTCTCTCTCTCTCTCACACACACACACACACACACGCACACACACACAATCACTTAAGTGGCTGATTTCCTATTGGTGCAGGTCTTTGTCCCATTACGCCTTTGGCAGGTCGCATGTTTCTCACATAAAAGGCGTAATGGACTCAACTATCATAGGAACTTATTAAATTATATCACCTCGTAAAATAAACGGCTTCGATAATTAATAGACAATAAAAAGAGGTGATACAAAAAATGCACAGTCTGCATGTAATTAAGTTGGTGCGTAAAGTAAGATCAACTGCTGTTGGTGACATAAGCATATTGATTTTTGTTTTATGAAGCAATCTAGTTTCTACTAAAATGTGACGTATCCTGTTTCAAGTGTGTCAACGACGTTTCAGCCTTTGGAAATGTTCCTTAATGAAAAGCTTTCTGTTGTTGTGGTGAAGTCCCACTCGTGGAGATGCGGCGCGGTTTGTTTGGCGTGGGGGGGGGGGGGGGGGGGGAAATGATTGGGACCATTGACGATATATATTCAGAACATGTGAATATGGCTTTTAAGAAGTCTGTAATAATTGATTAGTGTTTAGGTGCTGCTCTGCTCCCGACGCTGTGGGGGCGGGAGGTGGGAGCGCGCTCCTATTTCAGCCCCTGACGCACTGCCTCTGGGGAGGAAACGGAGCTGCAAACTCAGTCCTGCTCTGCTGTGCGCGGTGCAGGGCAGAGAGAGAGCCAATCACCGAAACGCACAGGCTCCCCTTTAAGCCTGACATATCTCCAAGAGGAACAAATTGTCCCAACAATCAACATCGCAATCTGCGACGCGCATCAAGAGTTGGAGTGGAGTGAAGCGCCAATCGGATTTGGAACGGATTGCATCCCCATAATCATCTAAAAGACGCACCAATCGTTTCGGATAGCAGCGTTTCGGGCGGAGGAGCGAGCTCCGGCATCATGTCTATATTGCCGTCCTTCGGGTTTACGCAGGAGCAAGTGGCATGCGTTTGCGAGGTGTTGCAACAGGGAGGAAACCTCGAGAGGCTCGGCCGCTTCCTGTGGTCTCTGCCTGCCTGCGATCACCTCCACAAGAACGAAAGCGTCCTCAAAGCCAAGGCGGTGGTGGCCTTCCACCGGGGGAACTTCAGAGAGCTCTACAAGATCCTGGAAAGCCACCAGTTTTCTCCGCACAATCACCCGAAGCTCCAGCAGCTCTGGCTGAAGGCGCACTACGTGGAGGCGGAGAAGCTGCGCGGCCGGCCGCTCGGAGCCGTCGGGAAGTACCGGGTGAGGAGGAAATTCCCGCTGCCTCGCACAATATGGGACGGCGAGGAAACCAGCTACTGCTTTAAGGAGAAATCCCGGGGTGTCCTGCGAGAGTGGTACACACACAACCCCTACCCGTCCCCGCGGGAGAAGAGGGAGCTGGCCGAGGCCACAGGACTGACCACCACGCAGGTCAGCAACTGGTTCAAAAACAGACGGCAGCGCGACAGAGCCGCAGAGGCGAAGGAGAGGTACGTTTCAGCGGCTGCGCGCCGCGCTGCTGCTGCTCAATCCAGAATTACGCACAGCTTCAAAGGCAAAGTGAGAGTTCGTTTGAGCAGAAATATTATGAATAGGTAGCCAAAAGAATGTGGAGGAAGAATGTGAGACTGATAGAAAAAGAAAAAACAACCTAAACATGCTCAGACTATTTCTAATGAGAGCCATTTCTTTTTCAAATAGACGCTTCTTTTATTCATTTTGGTTATTTTTAGTCGTCGTCCCCCCCCCCCCCCAAAAAAGTCGCGCCTTGATAGCAATGATAGTAAACAGAAGCGTGGTGTTGACAAATGGACCTTGTACATCCCGATAAACTTGGCTCGATTTGAAAAAATCTACTTCGTTCCATAGATGAGAGGATAAGATTATTATTTTTTAAACTGGTGTAAAAATGCAGAAAATACAAATTTGTCACATTTTTGGAAACGGTTTAATTTTCGTGATAAACTGTGGATTAGGGTTAGACTGTTACAGAATGTCGCATAACACATTTATTATAACACAACTTATCAGGAGAGGCTCTAAAAATAAAAAAGAAAGGATTATTTAATGTACGAAATTGCTAAATTAAATAAACAAACATAAATCAATCAGATTAGATTTGCCTCAAGGCCTGGATTTGCTTTATATTTATTGTGTTTCAGTGCAAAATGATTGCCTGTTTTTTTTTTTTTACCCTGCTTCTAAAGGCCTGTAACATATGAATTTAGTACCATTTTGAAAAGTGTGCGGAAGGTTTTCCCCTAATTTCCCCCTATATGCGTTTTGATTTCCAGAGAGAACAGTGAGAACAACAGCGCAGGAGGCAACAAACAGAACCAGCTGTCCCCGCTAGACGGAGGAAAGTCTCTCATGTCCAGCTCAGAGGACGAGTTTTCTCCACCCCCGAGTCCCGACCACAACTCGGCGCTTTTGCTTCAGGGAAACATGAGCCATCCAGGGGCCTCTGCTTACCCAATGTCCGGCCTGGGGGGCCCACAGCCGGTGCACGGCATGCATGGACACCCGCACCAACTGCAGGACTCCTTGTTGGGACCTCTAACCTCCAGTCTTGTGGATTTGGGCTCTTAAAGAGGCGGCCAGATTGCTATATTTTACCAAAACAAAACGCAGAAAAAGAAGACTGATAAGTATATCAGATTGAGTACATGTATGAAATAACACTATGGTAGCCTACCTTATAATATAGACTGACTTTGCCTGTCGTTAAATTTGGTTAGAGCAAAATTCCTTAAAATGCGCTTAACCTGTAATGCCCCCCCCCCCCCCCCCTCCTCCCCCCAGGAGGCGTTTTTGAACTCCTGCACATGGAAACACACAAAAAAGGACCCGTCTGAAACTCAAACCAAACACTTTGCTGGACAGGCCATTTGCTTAATTTATGACATTTTGTTGAGATAAAGTTATTATAGCGCACACCTGCGGCTGGAAACTAAGAGGTAACGTTTTCATTAGAGTCATGGTAAGTTAGTTTCCAATAAAACAAAGGTAATTCATTTGTCTCTGTGTTATTTGTGTATAGGCACAAAGCTGGAAATAGAACCAATAGAATAAATGCGTTCCACATTGTGATGACAAAAAGCAATCGGGACCCTAAAATGAATGATCGTGAGAATCATTTGGTTTTGGGTTGTAGATTTGTTCCATAATTATCCCTGGAATAAAATCAGAGCATCTTTACAAATGAGAAACGACGTGACAGCGACATGGGTGCAGATATGAGAAACATTTCGGCCTGTGACTCATGTGGTGGAGATTAAAGTCATGCGTGCGGCTTCTTTGGCTTTCTAACAATAGTTATGGTGATTCGAGGCATAATTCAAACCTACAGTCACAAAGGCAAACGTAATTATATAAACGCGAGTGCACATCAGCAGCTGTCTGTCATGAGGCTGTTGTGTAAACACACGGAGCCAGCCGCACTGGTTCATTTGAATATCGGGTCTCTTACAGCAAAAGAAAAAAAATCTGTCAATTGTTTTTGTGTTCTGCGGATCATTGGCTTTTTGTTATTTATTCATTTATTTATTTGCTCTTCATGCGAGTTTGTTCTGTCGGTTCCGGTCCGTGAGAATAATACACAAAATCAGCCCCCAAGTCTTATCACCCTCCAGGTTATTCACCAAAACAAAATAAAAATAAAATAAAAAATATAGATACATAAATATGGCATACGACATATATAATATAAATACTTACAATATAATAATAATTATAGTTTGTAGGACAGAATCTGAGGATGTTGACCTGTGCAGTACTCTAGCCAGGTCATCCTCATCTCTTGTCCCCCCCCCACCCCCTTCACTCTCTTTGGGCTCATTTCAGGGTAAATTGTTTTGAGCAGAGAGCACAGAGGATTTCCTGAGTATAATCTGAAACAGTCGCTGCCAGCATTACTGCCTGATTGCGGAGATTGCGAGGCAGCAGCCTGACTTCAGTGGAGGGACCTTGAGGCATTTGGTATCCTTGAGGCCTCCCTCTCTCTTTCTCCCTTGTAGCCCCTCAGGTCTACTAAACACACCAGGCCTGTGTTCCCCATCTATCAACCACAGACTGCAGTATGGCTTGATTGACTGATGGGCTTGTCTGGCTGTCCTCAGCAGACCTTCCATCAGCAGGCTTTCGGTCAGTTTCTTCTCTTTTTTTTTAAAGATTTTAAGGTGTCAGAAAATGAATTAAAATGTCATTGTGGAAATTCACCTAACTAAAAGTACTAAGGTACTCAATATGAGTCATGCTTCCAGAATTTTAGCTAAACATCATCACAATTAAAAATAACTCAATATGAAAAATGATCTCGTTAATCTTTAAGCTAATTAGAACTATGTTATTGCTGGCCGGTTTGAAATGCATCATATTATTCTAGTGTAGTGAAATGAAATATATCCTTTAGAATGAGTAAGTCATGAAGTGGCAAATAAAAAGGTATAAATGCTTCAAAATCCTTACAGTTAAAAAAAAAATAGAAATTTCACTGTGATATTTGAATATTGATAAATTGATAGAGAACATTTCTGACTAAAGGAAAACGAGTGGACCTTGCCTGCAGAACTCTCAATAGCAAATCCACCCTGTTAGGACAAAAACACAAACATATTTATCAACTGAAGCAGAGAATAGTGTTCATACAGAAAGAGCGTTGTTAGACCACAAGAGAGGTCAAATCTGTTTATATTCAAGTGAACTAAAACAGGATTTTTAATTATAGAAACCTAAACAAACATGTGACGCGTGTGCCGCTATACAACAACAGTGGAGGATTACTATATTGAGGTTTTTCTTAGCAGCTCATTATATCTCAGGACAATTGGATTTACGGAACATACAAGCAGTCGGACTCACATATAGAAGTGTTTTGAAATAAAAATATTCACTCTCAGAGGCTAGACTTAAAAATATCCTGCAGTATTACTCAGAGGTCAGCCGGCATCAGGGGGTCGCTTCCAATGCTGCAGTTCTGAGTAGAGCATGTGTCCCTTTCCCTTGGCACAGAGTGTGGCTAAATATTCACAAATTAACAAACAGGTGATTGCAAAGCCACCAAAATGACTCGTCATACCTGCTAATCTAATGACAGCATGTCCCGCAGCGTACAGACACAGAGAGGATTAAAAAAAGGCTCTGTGCCGCATATCGGAGGATATCGGA
Source organism: Brachionichthys hirsutus (assembly GCF_040956055.1). Classification (NCBI taxonomy): domain Eukaryota; kingdom Metazoa; phylum Chordata; class Actinopteri; order Lophiiformes; family Brachionichthyidae; genus Brachionichthys; species Brachionichthys hirsutus. The sequence goes on along the minus strand of NC_090914.1, from coordinate 6,167,655 downwards.
GTCACCTTCAGGATGTGCAAGGGACTAAAATCAATCCAACGCGGAAATTCTAACAGCGCTTTTAATCATGATCAAATCCCTTGCTTTCATATCCGGAGGGACAGAGTCTCTTTTCATGAATCTATATCAGCTGCATCAGCCACCATGTCTTCCTCTCGTCAGCTGTGCTATAAGTGCAATCGTCAGACATGTTCCAGCCTATACACCACATGGCATAAGCTGGAAGCAATGGCAGCCCCACAGCACAGCCGAGCCAGGAACAACAGCTGCTGATGGCAAACAGAGTCCGAGTCATCGAAAGCGCATTTTATTTGACACAGGCATAAGTGGCAGTGGCTCTAAATCAACAGCAGGAAGGGCATTGACGTGTGCAAATAAACACGGGGAGTAGCCTGCGTGGCTCTGCAGTGCCGTCTGGCTCGGTGTTTTCTCTGGCTCCAGAGCCACCGTGCGTCTCTGCTATATGAAAAACCCAAAGCTGAGGAACTCTTGGTCGCCTGATGCATGGCTGCAGGTTGCTTTGCCCCACATGGGAGCCAGGGTGTGAGATAGTTCCAGGTATCCACAAGGATAGGCCGCGTGAGGAGGGGGGGGAGTAGGGGTAGGAGGGTGATGAGGGACAAAAGGATCTTTTCAGGTTTGGGGCAGGGCTGGCAGTGTGGGAGTGGTGAACTGGAGGAGGGGGGGGGGGGGGCATGGATAGATTTTCTTTCCAGTGATGCATGGATCTGACAATGTTCCTGCCTGGATGTACCCAGAGGCAGATGCATGCAGGCTGTGTGTGTGTGTGTGTGTGTGTCTGGGGAAAATATACGGGATTTAAGAAAAAATTATGAGCAAATTTCTGGAATGCATGCAGCTGATATTAGTTCTATTTTATGACATAAGAGATCAAAGTGGACTATTGTGTTATGCTACTGATGCGGGAGCTGTGAGCCAAAGCCAGCTTCCACTCATCATAGCATAGGAAGTCTCATCCGTCAGGAAGCTCCTATGTGATGGAGCTGAAAGAAATATTTATCTCTCTACTTCCAAGCAGGATGAGTGATGCCCGACCCCGGGTTCACACAGGAGGAGGAGATGACTCAGACGCTCCCTGCATATTAGGGAGTTAAATAGCATGTTAGATGTCAAATAAATGAAAAACAATATCATATGCGTGACTTGATGAAAGGGTGAAAATGTCTTGTCTGTTTCCAGAGGAAAAGACAAAGGACCAGATAAGACGTGTGTGTGTGTGTGTGTGTGTGTAACGGCTAGGAAACAAGACTTGTGCTAGAGAAATCAGCCAGAAGGCAAAGGCTCATATAACACACTCTTCCAGGGACAAAAACCCAGCTCTGGTTGCTGAGAATCAGATATGTATATTTTTGGAGCTTGGCGAGAAAGATGATAGCGCATTAGTCCAGTGTACTTGATCAGGACAGTGACTTCTGTCTGGAATGTTGTTTTTGTTTTGTTTGAGGGGAGGGTTACATTTTGTAAAATGTTTTTTTTTTTTTTTTTTACTCTGTTTCAGATTTTCAAAGTCAAATTTAAACTAAAAGATCTACAGCCCATACATCATATTTTCATTGAAGGCATTTATTTATTTATTTTGTATCGTGTCTCACAAGAATGACTGAGACAAGGCAAGAGTCTGGAATTGATTGATAATGATGGAACATCATTCATTACTATGTTTTTTTGAATCATGTCTGGAGCTCATTGGATGTGAGGGTATAGAAATATTTGTTAGTGGGACTAATTCAATGTTGGTATTTGCTTTCATTGAATTTGCAGACAATAAGAAACATAGTCACCAGATTTATACTATTGTTATGGAACTGAATGCTGAAAGCACCTCAAATGATATGGCCGACAAAAAAGCAAAATTAAGACAGCACTGACTCGTAGCCTGCAAATATACGCAGCACAAACACATGGACAAAAGAGATGCAAGCACTGACAAAAAGCCAAACGACAACGAAGCCGTTTCCAGGGAAACCAGAGATGCTAGATTAATTTGCAGCACAATGTCTAATTGAAGAGGATAGTTTATTAAATTGTTCATGTTTTTGCATTTTATTTTTCTGTTCTATAACATAAAATAGTTTGTTATTATTACAATCTTAACTATAATATCCTCACACAATCCTCCGCGTTCATTTACTGTTGTCAAAAGCTGCGAAAATATTAAAACTAGACTCACAAGTATAACACACATCTTTTTCCTCAGAGCCATATAGCTTAATTGTTTAACTCTTGAAAAAACATTAAGCACGCGTCGGCGAGCCACATTGTTGAGATGGTGACGTGAACAAATGGACTTTGGATAAGAGCTGCTTACTCTCCTTAAGTCCGGAGCGAAGGATTGACACGTTGTTGGCTTTAGCCTTTTCTTATTGTCAACAGGAGAAGAAGAGCCTTTGCGGATCACATGTACACCTCGACGCCATGAGACTCGTAAGCTCTTCTGAATCAGCAGCTACGGTTGCCAAGGTGATAGCAATGGATATTGCTCATTACTCATTTGTCAAACAAATGAGGCGACGATGAGAACTATGGTCATATCATTGAAATGACCGCACTACGAGAAGTTACTGATGAGAATTCCATTTAAAATGATATTAAGTAAAAATACTTTCAAAAACTGAAACTTTGTGGTTTTTCCCAGAGTTTTTCTCTGTTGTTTATAGGGAGACTCTGTGATCCAGGTCTTCTGAAGCCAAAATTTAAAATTCATATTAGTTTCTATGCCAAAATGTTTGGGGTTTGAACTCCTGTCCACCCTAATAATGAGATCACCCACTCTAAAAAGACAATATCTGTCATGAAGCTGACCCTTAGGCTGTTTAAAAAGTGTGAATGACTTAGAAATAGTTTTAGTAAAGTATTAGTAAAGATGTTTTGATGATAGAATTAATTTTCTAGCTCAGATTTGAAAATGGTTGATGTGTTATCTGAGTTTTGTGGATTTATTATGTACATATGCCTTGTAACCATGACATATAGCCATGTGATGTAAACAGGCACTGAACATAAACAAGCCTAAATGGTTCTGTTTTGAGGAGTCAGACAGTTCTTGAGCCACAATCACTGGCTTAAGCATCACATTATGAACCTGGAAACGAGTCCACAACAGAAATAATTGATAATTGTGGAGATTTATATCCTATGCTGCTTTTCCTCTACCGCTATATCCAGCCAAGAGAGCCGAAAACACAGATGTATCACTGTTCCAGGCTCAAGGGGCTTTTGGGGATTGACAGGGAGGCAGACACGACTAGAGGAAGTGGAATGGGATACGGGATAATGAAATATACCTCTCCATCCAGAGGGCATCACCTCAGCTATCCCAGTCCTCACAACTCCAATAACTAAGACTGTCTTACTTCAACCACTGTGACCCCCCCCCCCCCCCCCCCCCCCACTGAGCACGAACCACAGCACAGACATCCTCCAGGACCCTGAAAACACAGGCAGTTTATACTTGATTTGCCAATGCTGGAGTGACAGAAGCCTCGAATCTGAGCTGCCATCTTGCTCCCCTCACCCTTCATCTCCTCACTGCAGAAGGGAATAAAATACCCTTCTTGGTTTCTCACAGGGGGAAAAAAGAAAAATATTCAGGAAATGAAAGTTGTAACATGATCTTCTGTGTGCCAAGCGTCGTCCCTGAGCAGGGACAAAAGGTCCGGAGAAAAGCTGCTGGGCCCATTTTAGCCTGGATATGATGCAAGAACAGGGGTAAAAAGAAAAGAAGAGAAGACGGGACTAGGTATACGGTGAAATAAATGAAATGATTCTGTCACACCGTGATAGAGGAAGAGGAGAAGGAGGTGAGGGCGCTGCACTGATGAACCCTGAGCAGAAACTGTAGCCCTCCATTCACAGAGCCCCACATCCCACAGATATTCATGCACCAAGCAAAATAAACTTCCCATTCCGGCCCTGCAGTATGTTTTCCAGCGGGTCTCTCTTGAGAAAAAAAAAAAAGCCTCACTCACTCGGTGGTCACGGTCCAGTTGAGTGCATCCAAGATGAGGACAGAAAGATGACGATTTGTGATTTGCATCAACTTAGAGGGAACAAAATAACATATTCCAACATGCTGTCTGCACCCAGGATTTCATTAATTTAAAACCCCAGGAGACAAGAAAGGGATTGCACTTCTTTTCCTTTTTGAAGTTCGATGCGAGGCACTTTCTGACCTCTGTCTTGGCATTAACAGGGAATCCTGGCAGCACAGAGGGAGGGAGGGGGGGGGGGTGTACTGCTGGTCTCTGCGCTGACTGGTGCATTTGCAGCATGGTGTCAGCGACTGGTGGTAATTACCAGGCTCTCTCCGGGTTACTGCTACACCGACGTGCCACCGGCTCTGGTATGCCAGCTAAGCTCTGTTATTAGGTCCAGGGCTGCCACTGCACTACTATCAGTCTGCTTCAGTAGATGCAGTCAGTCTGTCTGTCAGAATTCATCCAGCGATCCATTTATCTGTTACAAAGTACAGGCCGAAGTGCTAAATTGGAAGGATCCTTGTTGTCATAAGCAACATGTTATACGTGGCAGCAATAATTACGTACAAAAGAGCTGTTATCTCGTTCTCCTAAAATCACTGAAATCAACTCACACATCAAAGGGGTGGCAGAAAAGACGGCTTGTCATCATCATCATCATCATCATCATCATCCTGCAGGAGTTCTTCAGACAGCCCAAGAGTTAGTGACATCTTAGCAAGCTACATTTACTGCCCAACTTGGAACTTGTGATGATAAAATATGTTTTTTTTTTTTTTTAATCTGGCAACACATTTCAAAATAAAATCCAGATACATTTTTTTGCATCCATGTTAATTTGGTGATTGAAACAAAGTGATTCACGCACCTGCCTCTCAAATCTCTTTTCATTTTCTCAGAAACAGTACAACTATCATGTGTTGCTTTCATACAGATTTAAAATATTATAATTACTGATCAATTCAACCCCATCCCCTGGGTATAACAAAAACAAACAAACACACAGATTAAAATAAATAAGCACAAGAAATAATATTTATACAAACAGTTTTCCGTCCTTGTTATGACAAATGGCTGGTAGAAAGAGAGGGGCAGACGTGAGTCTCTGCTTCTCTGTCAGTTTGGCAGGTTTATAACTATGACCTAAGACCATAGCTGGGAAAGGCTCAAGGTTCTGAACTTAAACTTGGCGACAGCTGCAGAAACTGGAGACCAGAGAGTTTAAATATAGACCCTTAAAACCCTGACATGTGCCCTTACCCTGAATCGACACTTTCTTACACATCTACGTTTACACCCTCCACTCAGTAATGTTGTTCACTCATTTACATTCATATCTAAATTTTCCTGCAGTTTGTTTTGTCATAATTATTAAAAAAAAATTTAAAGAGCTTTTATTTTCTCTTTTTACAGTTTTTATTATTCTTAAAGTGTTAGTTAATCTCCAGTTAAATTAAAATTGTATTCTCAGGTCTTTCTCACCTGTGTGACGTTTTTATGCATATTTCTTCATAATAGTAGTACAGTATTCTTATTGTTTTTTCATGTTGAATGTTTTTAATGCAGGGTAAGACAGGGGAAAGATGAGCTGCTTCCTCCCAGCTGTGGATCTTGTCCCCCATCTTGTGTCCAGAAGGAAAAACTACAAGTACTACATGGATATATTTGATGATAAACTGTATTGTCTGTAGCTATAACCAATATTCCCTCTAATATCTCATGTGTCTGAGCAAACACACAAACTCCCTGAGCAGTCCCTTGGACAACTTTGAGCAACATCATAATAATACATTTTATTTTAAACGCACTTTACATTTGAAACCAAACCTCAAAGTGCACAATATAGTATAAAATAGTATAAATAACATTAAAACAAGTGATAAAAATCAACAAATAAAACAGATATAATGAACTGTGGTCCCGCGAGAGTCCCGGAACTCCGATTACAATGCCGTCGATTAGAGCTCTGCGTAAAAGCCATGTGAATCTCATCTTTAGCTGGAGCAGCCAGTCACCGGTCACTCACTGACTCACAGTGGGAAATAGCACAGAATAATTTTTTACGTGTTTGTTATTTTCAATTTAAGTTGGAATTTTTTTTGTGCGCAACGTAGATTTTCGCTGCCCGAATACCGTATCAGCTGTGCGTAATTACGCACGAGCGCACCTTAGATGGAACATTGGCTGTAATGCTAATATTTTGTTAATTCATGCAAATAAAATAACTTATTCAGAGAAACATAAACGGACGTTTTGGAGATAAGGTCAGAGAGACCAGACATTGATAATTTGGATATGTCCAGAGGACAGACAGGGACTATATCGGTAGAAGGATACTGAGGATGGAGCTGCCAGGGAACAGGGCTAGAGGTCGACCCAGGAGAAGATACATGGACGCAGTGAGGGAGGACATGAGAGTGGCTGGTGTTGGGGAGGACGACGCAAAGGACAGGATGAAGTGGAGAAGGTTGATTTGCTGTGGCGACCCCAAACGGGACAAGCAGAAATTACAGCAGTGTCTATTTAACTATGCAGGTATTTTTCTTTGGTCACTGTCTCCATCTAGAAGTCAGACACAGTACTACACCCTCTGACCTAAAAGTACTTGGAGGTATAAAGTACTGCAAAAAAAAAAGAAAAAAAGAAGAACAATCAACTGGACTTTTTTGCTGACTGAGTACATTCTGAATGAATGCATCTTTGATGTTTTCGTAGCATCACCAGTGGACTACCGTGGACCAACAGTATCTTACCACACCTCATCCATCCTCCTCCCCGAGCTGCTGTGTCGTTATAAGTGTTCCCACAATGCACCAGGGCTGCACAGAGGACGTGTTCGCACATCATATATGTCGCTTGTGGCATAAACAAAGGTTCACTTCCAGTCCTGAATGCAGGCGACGCATCCCAGACGACACTGGTCGTCTTTGTCAGCAGCCTGGTGATGCGGACTCTGGCTTCATCCAGTACGCACAGACTACAAACAGGCATTGTCGACATTCCTTTGCTGACAAACAGCTGGCTTATGGGTCGATTACTGCACCGATCGATTGTTTTTTATTTTTTTATTTTATTTTTTTGCATCAAGTATCCAAGGCTTCACGTGGCGCCTGAGAGCTCGCTCCAACCACCAGGGGGAGTCACTAGCACGTTGCTTCCATCGGGGGGGCACAAACAGAGAATGAGGCGGCCACTCACCACTGACCTCCTCAAATAGATCAATAGATGGGAGAAGAAGCGACCAGATCAAAATAAAACTGGACGAAGTCCACACAAAGAGGCAGCCATGCAGGAAAGGCTATATTATGGGGGGGGGGGGGGGCTGTTTTAAAGTTATAATTCTGATTTAAACGCATA